>NC_143258.1:98181012-98335794 GCF_984573655.1 Nuphar pumila
GGGTTGGCTTAGGCTTGATCTGAGACTAGATCCGATGTGGGAAGATTGTGTTCGGTTTTGAATATGGATCTATTGCATGTCCCAAGTTAGATATATATTCAAAACTATCATCATATAGTTTTGAATATGGATCTAACTTGGGACATGCAATAGAATTCCAATTCCAGTTAAACTATGAGGCCTTGTGATACCGGTTCCCATGAAAACAAAAGTTCTATCGATTTTCAAGTGAAACACATTAAGTGGCAGAGTTGGACCCAATCCTAACCTAGATTCACTCATTTGCTTGATGCCGATGCCGACCTTCAGTCAGAACTCCTGCCCAGATTCGGAATTCGGCTCCAATAATACAGGCCGGATCCAGTTCGGACCTCAGTCCGACAGTTTACATCCATATAGCTGGGTGCCCAACACTCTTTAACTGGATTGATAGAATAACTGGCAAGGTTGATCTCTCAAAAGCTTGGTTCAAAATTAATTTTTACAAATTGACTAAATTGCCCTTACTTGGCGTTAAATGGATCCAAGACCACTCGAGTGGGCTAAGCTATTTTAGGTTCAAGTTTTGATTTGATAACATGCCAAGGTCAAGCTCAAGCTTATACGAAGCTAGCCATTCAAGCTTGAGCTTGGTTTAGTTTTGTTCACGAGTTTTCTATCAAACTCAAGCTAGATATTGAGTGCATGTAATATACAATGAATCCTTGCCAAAATGGGTGGATGCTGACCCAGATCCGACTAAGAGGTGTTGGTGTCGAGTCTGAATTCAGATCACACTGGATCTTTCATAAGAAAAACCTTTCTCAGATCTTATAAGGATTACATACACCAGACCTGATTCAGACCTAGTAAAATAATATTTTTTAAGTTTTTTGCATTGAAAATTGCAGTCGGATCCAGGTTTGGTGTAAATTTTCATAAACCATAGCCGGCCCATATAAACTGATTAATGGGACCCCTTTTTTTGTTACCAAATTCTGACCCTACCGAATCTGGTACAGGTTAAGATCAGGTCATACCGACCCATTGGCAACCCCTGCCAGAAAGTTTGTTTCTTAAATTGATTAAGAGTAGTGGGTTGTCAACGGGCCTGGTTTATCTGGATCCAATCTGAACCAAATCCTATAGGGTCTGGGTATTGTGATAAATAAGAAGACCCGGGTTCAGACACAAAGGTCTGATTAATACATGGACACGGGTATTGTTTGTGAAATTTTATACCTGACCCGCATGCAACCGGAGTTTCGATTAAGACCATCAATTTTTCAATATAAAAATGATAAAAAATATGGTTTTACCGGTTATGATCTGGGTTTGGTTCATGTAGTTCTTATCGGGTCCGGGTATGGTTTTTCTTATAGTAGACTCTATTAGACATAAGTCGGAACCTGATATTATACTCGAAATTCTGATTCAAGTCTGGTTTCACCTGAGCCCCAACCAAACCCGACCCGTGACACTCGTAATTAAAAGGATAGCAGGTTAGGGTGCACAATAACTAGACACATACATACATGCGGCAACCCGCACGAATCAAATGGTGGCTGCCTGGATGAGCTTTTGATGCATTATATTCAATCTCCACCGCTCATCTCACTTGATAGAGGTCTGTGTGGGCCCAATCCCATGTCATCAAGTGACATTCACGGTTCCCAAGTTAGATGTGCGGTGGGAATCGAACCTAACTAATAATGGCTCATAACAAACTGATCTGCTCTAGCGCCACATGCTGCTAGAAATGCCCTTTGAATTGAGAACCAGTCAACAAAAAAAAATTTAAAAAAAAAATAAATTAAAGAAAATGAAAAGATGACAGTTAAAATAGAAACAGAGGAGGAGGGCCTCACCGAAGGTGGCTGAGCGGAAGGTCGTCCAGCCGTCGGCGAAGCTGCGGCTGCCCGAGATGACGGTCTCGCCCATCCCGTCCCCGACGAGCATGAGGTTCCTCCTCTTCTTCCCGATCTCTATGTTCTCGTAGTACGTCCCCTGCTTTACGTAGATCACGTAGCGGGCCGTACTCTGGCTAGGTGCTGCCTGCACCGCCTCCGCCACCGTCACAAAGTTTCCGCTGCCATCCTGCGCCACCACTGCATCTGCAGCGATGCTGGAGGCTGGTGACTGGAGCAGCTGGCGCTCTGCAGCCCCCAGCCATGCTGGGAACCCGTCCACAGCATTGTGGACTGGCAGGTGTTCTGCGGATGGGGGAGCTTGCCTGGTTAGCTGGATGTCAGCAGTGCTAGTGACCAGGGACTGCTGGAATTCAGCAGGACGGTCAAGTCGATGTTTGATATTCCAGTCAGGCTGAATTCCAGCTGAAGGGAATTCAAGAAGTTGTTCATGTCGCAACAAGAGGTGCTGAGTACTAGCCCAAACGTCAGAAAGGTGCCTGGTACGACTGGCCGGTTTGATTCCAGGAGTGTGAGACCAACAACTGGTGACACCACTGTGCTGGAATTCAGTCTGGTGCTCTAGGTCAGGCTCAGTATGTGAGAAGCATTGGATGCCAGTGTGGCTGGGTTCATGGCTGAGCAGGCGTCTGGTGCCACCTTCCTGCCAGGGTACAAAGGGATTGGAGACTAAGTAGGTGAGGATGTCAGCAACAAGGCCAGTGACCTGCTGGAGGGTGCCCTCGAGGAGGGACCTGACCGAGCCATCAGTCCCATCGAACCCATCCAGGCAGGTGTCCTGGTTGCCCAGGGCTGCGCTGAGCCAGGTCTTGAGGCTGTGGGCAGAAGGCGGACCCTTTCTGGCCGTGACACTGGATGCCTCAGCCAGAGCCAGATTGAGCTCATCGGCCGAGTAGTCGATCAAGTCGACGCAGTCCCGGACAGCACTAGTCAGTCGCAGGTCACCAAAGAGGCCCAGGAAGCCCGAGACTAGCGACATGGCTCGTTCAAACTCCTCGATGGCACCCTCGACCAAAGTGGTGAACCCATTCAAGTCCGACTCTAGGCCTGCTGGGAAAGCATTGCGAGCAGCAGCAGCTGCATTAGAGGCATAAGAAGAAGCCAAGGTGCAGGGAGAGAAGAGAAGGAAGGTGAGGAGGAGGACTACAACCGCTAGTAGCGGTGACCTAGGACCCGTCATGCCTTCTTTATCTTCCTCCATCTCCTTCGTCTCTAGGGAAGGAGGGTAGGGAGGAAGAAGGTGGGAGAAGAATTAATGAGAGAAAGTGCCGGTGGTGAGTGAGGGGAGAGGTGGTCTTAGGGTTAGTGTCCTACGTTTAGGAAGGTTGTGGTAGAGAATGATTCTTGCTCTTTTTCTCTTTTGTTTTTTTTTCTTTCATTTTCTTCCTACTATGATGTGTCTTGTGCCACCGTTTAGGGAGCTTTCGTAATGCTGCCACCATTAAAGCTTTACAGCCTAGCAGAGAGTGACCGTCTTATAATTTATTTAGCCTGAATGTGAGTTCTGTGACTGTCACCGTGGCTGAGTATGAATGATGGCACCCGTCTCTCAACAATGAAGAAGATCAGATGAACCGGTCATATTGTATATAACCGGCACATTTACAGACCTGTGTGGGCCCCATTCCTATGGTTCCCTCCCGCACAGTTCCCAAGTGAGACGTGTGATGAGAATTGAATATAACCTATGATTCGTTATATACAATATGACCTAATGTGATCTGCAAATGGGTTTCACTCATCCACTATGTCATCCCTATCTTCATACCCTCTCCTTGGATTTCAAGGATGCAAGTTGTTTTGATCAAATTGGACTCCATGCATGTTTATCTATAGCATTCATTTATTGAAGATCCACATTTAAATCACCAGAATCTGCTGACTTGTGTGCTGAAAATTTTGGTGATTCAAAAATCAACGATTAACAAAATGCAAAATTTTGTGATTCAAAAAATTATATTTTTTCATAGAAAAAAGTAGAATTCAAGGGTCTATTTTTACTAAATGGACTATGTTGAATTCATCTATAGAGTCAGATTTGATCAAAACAACTTGCATCGTAAGATTCAAGAAGGGTATGAAGATGGGGTGGCTTAGGGGATGAGTGGAATCGAACTCTGTGCTTGGGTTATTGCGTGTTAGGGCTCTATCTGAGGGTGGATCAGGTGCAATCACATTGTGCAAAATCAGTGTGCACTCACCGTCTTTCTAATACATCCTGTGAGCCGTGGGGGTGCTCAGGTGCAGTGACACATTGATTTTGTGCAACTTGACTGGATTTAACTCTCAGTCATTATGTACTCTATCAACTGGTTTGTATGGGTCTGCTCATGTCTAAATCCGTGTCAGGTCCTGTGGGGTCTTGTCGGATCCGGACCTAAAACTGGGTAGACAAAGAAAATCAGATGCACAACATAACAGATCCGTTCAGGTTTCCATCATTTTTTTTTGTTATGAAAATCGAAAGTGCTACCTGTTTTTTCTTTCTTTCTTTTTTTACGACTAAGAACACTTGCGAAAGCAAGAGAAAACCCTAGGTGAGCCCCCCATGACCACCTTGCATATCCCTCCTCTGAAAGCAATAAACACATCCATGCCGTGAGATTCATATCAGATCCGGATAGAGAATCTATATCAAAGCCCGAGTTGGATCCATATATATATATATATATATATATATATATATATATATATATGAAGCTTGACCTGATTTGTTAACTTGCTACGGAACCTATATCTATTCCTACTCCTTTGCGACTCTAGTAGAAGGTTGATTCTTATATTTCATGATTTTTTAGTATAAAAAAATTATTTTTTGTTAAAATCTAATAAATGTTAATTACCAATTTAGAAAAAAACACATGAAAAGTGAGTAAAAAATATGAAAAGAAACATGAGAAGCATATGGGAAGCTGGTAGACAAGCAAAAGAGAATCTTAAAAAAATTGAGATTCTCAAGAAGTTTTGAAAGCCAGAAGTATGGTGTTTCCTAAAAAAAAAAAAATTTGAAATGCACGCTTCCCACCTACCTAAGAAGCTTTCAGTAACTTTTGCTCTAGAACACCCTTCCTACTTTAGATAAATTCCATGAAGAGATAGATCAGCACCGATAGAGCTGGGGAATCTGACCATTTCATGAATTTATGAAGAATGCGATTGCAACCAATCCGAAAGCAACCTAAATCGTACGTGATAAGTGAAAACCAGGGAACTAATAACCCTATTTTGAGCTTTTAAAAAAAAAAGTGGGGATGAAATTAAGAATCAAAATGGATACCTGTCATGAAGATACATAGAGAAAACTCAGAAGGCAAGCAAACCATCATCATCAGCATCATTCTGATTCATATCGCATGGGCGAAAGATCGATACAAAATGAACTGATTCAGCTTAGTTTTTAAATAATTTTTAAAAATTGCCTAAAATACTTTTAATATTTTTATTATTATTTTTTATATTTCTTAGTACACATGTCATCTGCAGGTAAAAAACATGGCCGATTCGGCTTGATTAGTTTCCGATTCTCAGTCGACCGATTCTTTGAATCGTTTTGAGAATCGATTCAGGCATGAGACCAATCCTGATATCATTGAAATAAAATTTTCATGTCCGTGGAACCCCCAAAATGACCAGTGCAACCACAGATCAAGAAAGGAGGGAGCAACTGCGTAGATATCATGCTCCTAAAGCGTTTTAAATGATACTGATGTAACTTGGACAAGGCATATAACATGCACAATAAATGCCGTACCTCCTTGCTATTCATTCAGGTCATGAACCATCCACCTTCCTACTGTCTGTCAAGTACGTATCGGTACTGAATCGTTGGGCCACCGATTCAGCTGTATCAGCCAATACTCAATTGAGTCGTTCTGTATTGGCCCAAAAATAATAAAAAAATATCACGTTTTCATCATAACTTGACACATGTTAAAACCATTAAAATAAATTTAAAACAATATTAAAAAAGTATTTTTTGGCATTTTTTTACAATTATTAAAAAATAGCCGATTCAGGCTTGCAGCATATTGAATTTCTGCCGCATATCGGCCATACTGATAACATTGGTCATTTCAAATATATATATATATATATATATATAGAGAGAGAGAGAGAGAGAGAGAGTTACTAGAACATGAGAACAAAAAATATAGGCATTTTCAACACCTTTTTTGCAATTCCTACAATGTGAATGTGTGGCATGGTGAATTTGCTAAGTTTCAACCATTGGATCCTGTATTTTCAATAAAAATGGTGGTTTTTGAATGCTTGAATATTTATGAAAAAATATCATTTATGCATCAAAATTGAATGATTCAAGAGCGGGTTTTTTATAAAACCAAATATGTAGATCACATCCATGGGTTAGATTCAATTAAAAAGAGAAAAAATCATGAAAATCACCGTTCACACTAGTTTTCATATTTCTAGTTATCATATTCTAGTAACTATATATATATATATATATATATATATATATATATATATATATATATATATATATGCAACATGAGGATGTACCTAAGATTTGTGGGCACGAACTGATCAAGTGTGGACCCACATGTGCATTGACTTGGAAGAAAAATGCCCTTGCTTCTTCTCTCCACCAGAGTGACATGCCATTGTAATTTGTAAGCACTTGTGGACAGTGGGGGCAGTTGATGCATTGTCCTCTTACATGGGTGGTCCCTGCATGAGCTCCCTTTTTTTATCTTGACAGGCAAGCTGGGTTAGGTAGAGCCCTACCAGTTATACAAATATACCATTGGGTTTTGAACCTGCAACGTCCCAACATAAGGTGACGTGCACAAGCTGCTCCTACCAGACAAGTGACGTGCATGGGCCCTCTTTGTATAGTTAGCTTCACCATCACATTGAGTGCCGTTTTTAAGAGTGCTGATCAGCTCACCGGTATGACTGTCCCTGATTAGAGATGTCAATGGGTTGGATTTTATCTGATCTAAGTGAATAGTACTTTGTTTGATCAGATTTGGCAATGCCAAACCATACCCAATTATGATGGAATGTGAATGTACATGGTTTTTACTTTTTGCTACCGAATCCAACGATTACCCGAATTTGATGGGTATCTGAATGCAATATGATGTTTTTACTATCTGAATCCAAATTCATTTAGCCAACATCTAATTAGGGGTGGACAACCGCCAGACAGCTCCACGAGCCAAGCCGAGCTGACTCTCCATGGGCCGGATTTGGGCCATGATTTTAGGTACCGGGCCAAAACCTGACCCCGTTATATATGTGGGCCAGGCTTGGGCCGGCTCGATCGGCCTGAGTTATTTATTAATTTTGTTAATAATATAAAAATTTTAGAAATTAACTATTACATAGTAACTTGGATAAATTTACCTAATTAGTTGTATGATAACTTGCTATTTATTAATTATTACTATTTACTTAATTAGTTGCATGAAAACTTGCTGTTCTCCCGTTAACCCATAATTTCAGTCAAACATTTATGCATTTTAAGATTGGGGCAGGGACAGGGACCGCTTCACATTGTCCCGTTGGGCCATGGGCTTCTCTTCAAATCCGAACCTGTTATAAGGACCAAGCCAAAACCTGGCTTGTTAGTAAACAGCCGGGCCAGGCCAGTCAGCCCAGTCCATTAGTGCCGGCCCGACCCCTACATCCAATTAATTAGATATGGTGTTGGCCACATGATTCTGAACTGTTTACATCTCTACTCCCTGGTGGTATTTGGTCACCTGGATGCTGTTCATCCAAGAGATAAACGGCATCCAACCACCATAGCTGGATTGCTTATTTCATAAATGAGCTCCACAAAAGAATGCAGAGCCATTCATGCTCTAGATAGACAGCATCTACAGCATTTATATTGGATAGTTAATAACAAAGCAATATGACCGTAGTTGTTGAATGCCTTCATATCTTGAATGAACAGCATCCAGGTGACCCCTGATGGTACTGCAGTCATGGAGAGGGTGGTGTGCGTTTCCCCGAAACACAAATTGTGTGTTCTGGTGTGTACGAAGGAATATCTTGGGACCCGCTATAATTCATATGCCAATGTTGCCCACGATGACTTTATAATAAAATAATATATAAAAAAGGTAGATATGCTTTTGATGGAAATGTCCTCCGGTAAGATAGATATGCGTTGGATGAAAATGTCCTCTCGCTCCCGGTAAATAGATTTGCATGTTTCACCTTTGCTTTTAGCTTGTGTTACAACAAATGGTCGCCTTCTCGTTCCTGCCTGGTGAGTTATGGAGCTTGATTTATAGTTTTTTTTTCTTACAATTTTTTGGGAGCTCATGTTTGATACTCGGTTATTTATGGATCAGACCCAACTTGTTTAGGTTTAGGGTTGTCGCTCTTGCCTTATATAAATTCTTTTTTTTTCTCTTTTGTAAATATTGAAAAGAGCAATAAGATTTCTCTCTGAGCGGACATGGGTTTTTTTATTCTTTCTATTGAAAAACATGATTTACAGTAGAAATCAAATTAAAAAGTAGCGATTTACAGTAAAAATCAGATAAGAGACTAGTGATTTACAGTAGAAATCAGATCAGAGAGTAACGATTTACAGTAGAAATCAGATCAGAGAGTAGCGATTTATAATCGAAATCAGATCAGAGAGTAGCGATTTATAGTAGAAATCAAATTAGCGAGTAGTGATTTACAGTAGAAATCTGATTTGTACTGTAAATCGTTATTCTATAATTTGATTTTTATTGTAAATCGCTACTTTCTAATCTGATTTTTACTATAAATCGCTACTCTCTGATTTGATTTCTACTGTAAATCGCTACTCTCTGATTTGATTTTTACTGTAAATTGTTACTCTTTGATTTGATTTCTATTATAAATCACTACTCTCTTATCTGATTTCTACTGTAAATCGTTACTCTTTGATCTGATTGCTACTATAAATCGCTACTCTCTGATCTAATTTTTACTGTAAATCGCTACTTTCTGATTTGATTTTTATTGTAAATCACTACTCTTTGATCTGATTTTTACTATAAATCATTTTTCTCTAATTTGATTTCTATTATAAATCGCAACTCTTTTATCTGATTTTTACTGTAAATCGCTACTCTCTTGTCTAATTTTTATTGTAAATCGTTATTCTCTGATTTGATTTCTATTATAAATTGTTATTCTCTTATCTAATTTTTACTGTAAATCGCTACTCTTTGATCTGATTTCTATTATAAATCGCTACTCTCTTATCTAATTTTTATTGTAAATTGTTACGCTTCTCAGTTTGACATTGCCATCATTATCTTTGTTGTAAATCACTATTCTCTGCCTACTCAATTCGATGTTTGCACTCTCGTATCATGATGAACAATAGATAAAATACTGATTTTTTTGGTAGTTCAACTATTTCTCATGAACAGACGACGACAAAGGGTGCTCTGACGATAATAAATGACGACGACAAAGAATGCTCTGGCGACATCAGATGACGACAAAGGGTGCTCCGACGACAACAGACGACAACAAAGGGTGCTCCGACGGCAACAGACGATGGCAAAGGGTATGTCATCAATCAGAGCTCTAGTTACAACAGATGGTGCATTGCCAAAGGGTGATTCAGAGCGTTTAAGGTGACATATTGCGAGGAGTTCTTGTTAAAGCATAAGAGTTTACTCCTTAGGGAAAAAACGATGATGATTTTAACCCTTTCTGGCGGGAGGACATTTGTGTTCTTTACTTAAAACATCGTTTTATGATGCTAATGACAGAAAAGGATACTTAAGTCTTTGCAAATGCACCAGACTCTGATGCTAAGTGATGCTGACACATGCGAAAAAATGAGTCCCACGTGCTTACATATGTGACGCTCATTCAGACCCAAGAACACGCACTTGCGTGTTCCGAGGGGAACATATAACCTGCTTCGGCAGTCAGGGGTACCCTTGACCTTAACCTCACTCCATTTCTATACCTTTTTCATTAAAGAGAAACACATGCACATATGTCTGTAGGTGCATGTATATATGTATTTATTTATGCCTAGAAGTTGACCTTAATATTGGTATCTCACTGCCTTCGGCGCTTTTGACATCCATTAAGGAGAAATATAGCACCACCAACTTTTAAAAATCACTAAAAAATACAGACTTTTGAAAGTGGCCTGAGTATTCCTAGCATGATGGTAAAACTCGTAGTCATAACTGCCAGTTATATTTATTGCAGCATTTTCAAAAGCAGATATAATAAACGGAAAACATTACCTATATTTTGGATACAATGATTTTTAGTATGATTAATGTGATATTAACACTTTTATGATATTTATATTTTCTTAAAAACTTCTTCATCTTTTAACATCTTCAATATTTTTAAAATATTATATATGTCAATATTTTAGGCCTGAGACTTTTAAAAGAAACACAGTATTTCAAAATTTTCATGAGATTCTTCCTCATAGAAAAATGGCACCTATGAATATGATCAAAGATGTTCTTTTGATTAATCTTCTACCATACCAAAGTGTACAATGTCAATGGAATCTGTTGTAGTTCACACTAAACACTGTCACCTAAACAAACTTACCACATTTTTGGCCCACATCATCTACAGACTTTCTCTGCCCAAGACACATGGGACCATGTAGATTGTTACTTCTGGATTTTTTTCTGGGTTTTGTCCTTTGATCTTGTGAACAACCTTCATAAATTAGAAGAGACATTTAGAATTGGATGAACATCAAGCTGGTTTATGAAAATTATCTTTGAGTGCTAAAGTTCATAAGGAATTTGAGTCAATTGTATATACATAAGGCCTCAGATGAATGGCCCATGTGTTGTACACCACCTCCTTTCTATTTGTAATGCACCTAGTCACAGGAAAGCAGAAACATCTAAACATGCAACCAGGAAAGGCATAAAGAGATCCAGAAAAAAGAAAAAATAACAAAATTAAAGTGAGCAGGATTCAGCTTTTAGATGTCATGAAGGCTCTTGTCACATGAATGTCACAGCATTGTGGTTTGTTTAGTAGTAAACGTGGTTTTAAATCATGTGGTTGTAACAGGTAAGTAGGTCTTTCAGAGCTGCAAAAAATCAATGGTCTGCAATGTATTCAAATTTCATGACTTAAAAAAATGGTATTCTTTTTGTTTGGAGGGGGGCTTAGCCACTAGACGAGTGGATCAGGGTTCTATTCCCATGAGTGTCAAGCCCCTTGCTCAGCCAAAGCTGGGCAACTCCCTGAGGTCAAGGGGTGCACCACGGGTCTACACCATCGGGACAGTGATCGTAAGTACAGCAGTCTTAGCCAGTGCAACTAGGCCTCTGATCCTGAGGGTGGTTTTCCCATACTTCATGGAAAAAAATGGTATTCCTACATTGGAAAAACATAATTCAAGGTCCTATCCTTACCAAAAAAATCATGCTAAATACATATGTGCTCATAAGGAATCATAGTTGATATAGTTTGTATATATTATTTTTAGTTCAATAGTTTTTTACCTTCATTTTATATATATATATATATATATATATATATATATATATATATATATATATAATGGGTAGGTATCTGATGTTTTTTGTGCCTACTGCATGCCTATCGAGCTTTTGAAAGATTGTTTCTCTTTTTTCTAAAAGCTAACCGTACTTGCTTGATTTTATGAGAATCAACTTTTGGATAATCCTATTCCAACACAACTTTTAAAAATATTCAATGCTTAAAAAATCATATTTTTTCTCCAAAAAACATGATCCAATTGTGATTTTCCAGCAAATTGATCATGCAGAACACATCCCTGGTAGGTAAAAAAGCGTCAGGCACCTACCCATTACTCACATATATGGAATTGGAATTGGGACCGTACAACCAAAAGCATCACTTTATCTGGTCCTTAATTCATTGGCACTCAGTCCTATAATATGAACATTGGACCCAAAACAACCTCCTGGATCCAATTTAACCAAGAGCCAAATGGTAAAAAATGGGCACATTCTACAAACATTTTTTTTGAAAGGCAAGCTCGGGTTAGGTGGACCCCTACTAGAATAACAGCTGCCCCATGTGGCAGATGGATTTGATCCTGGGCCTTGAGCTTGACATAGGACTCCTCTTACCACACACGCTAACAATAAAATCAAAAAATATCTAGGTGAGAGCAATCTCTTTTCCTAGAAACTGCTCTTCCATATACTTTTATCATTAACAGTCCCCAAAATGACGCCTATTATATATATATATATATATATATATATATATATATATATATATATATATATATATATATATATATATATATATATATATATATATATATATATATATATATATATATATATATTTGTTTTTTTTTTTTTTTTTTGGATAATTCAAGAGGAAAACCACCCCTCCCCACAATCACTGACTGCACATTGGCTGACATCGGGTTGGAATGGGTGGGCAACAGCCCAGGCCCCTTTAGAGCTTGGTTCACTGGGCTTAAGTGCAACTCGGCCAGGATATGGCTAACGGGCTGGATTTTGGCTCGATTCTTTACAAGCTCGGGTTTGAAGAGCAGCCCATGGCCCAATCATTGGGCCAATGTGAATTAGGCCAGATTCGGCTCAGCCCAACCCAAAGCTATTTGTAAATAGTAATAATTAACAAGTTTTCAAAATCCCATGCACTCAATTAATTATCTTTTTAGTTTTCATAAAATAAATCTGACTAATTAGGTTATAATTATAGTAATAGTTAATTTTTTAGTTTTTATATTATTAAAAAAATAATAAAAAATTTTGGCCCAAGCCCGGCCCACATATATAATGGGCCGGGTTTCATCCCGGTACCTAACAGGCTCGAGCCTAAAACCTTAACCCAAACCCGGTCCACGGCAGGCCGGGTCGGCTTGGCCCAGCCGGTTGCCCACCCCTACTGGTTGGTAAAACTTGTGACATCCCTTCAACTTGGTCACATTCACAACTCGCCCTTCCCAGGGGAGCGAAGCTTTTGTGACCAGTCATCCTTGTATATGTACAACCATCCCAACGCCTGTTTTTTAATGCATTATAAAACTTCAAGTTCATGATTTTATGCATCAAAAATCAATCAAACGTATGTATTTCTTGACCATTTTATGCATCAATAATAGTTTTTATATTATTAAAAAAAATACATTTTTATCAGAATAAAACCTTAAAATATTATAAAATAATATTGTCCTTAGTGTCTGTGTCCACTCGTGCCACCCGGAACACACCACCAAAATGGCATGTCCCTATGACATAGCTGACTGCCTTCTCTTCAGGTGGTAGCAAAAAAACTATGTGTCGTTAATGGGAACTTTATGGAGAACATTATTTGCCATCAGCATGAATGCGAAACCAGTATAGGACATTTCTAACTTGTGGGCCTTGAAAATTCAATGAAATGGTGGTAATTCACCCCTCTTCAGGATGCATGAAATTTCAGTTTCCTACCACTTTTCACAAGAACAAGTCTTTTTGTCAACAAGAGTTTGGAACTGTTCCACAACTTCACAGTGCTAATTACACCAAACACTCATGAGATTTATTCTGATCAGTGTTTGTGAGCCTCTCTTTATAATTTGTATCTTGTCTCAAGTGGGGTTTTGTAAACACCTCAAATTTTTTAAGTCTATTCCAGACATCCTCATTTCACAGATGTCAGTTCCCTGCAGGGCGATATAGAGTCTCTCTAAGTCTACCCTAGTCTAGAGGTCAGTTTTACCTCGTCCAGTCAATAAAATTACTATTTTACCACTAAGTCACCCTTAGACCTTTCGTCAGCTAGATTCAACCAAACTCATCTCAAAGTTCAGAGAAGTTAAAATGTTTATCATTTCTAGCTCTCCTGAGCTCGCGAGGAGTGAATCCTGACCATTTCAGCTAATTTAGCTTGTTTCAGGCCAAATCAGCTCACTTTAGCGCAAATCTTAACCAAATTGTCTGCGAGTTAGTCAAATTCAGTCGATCTCATCCCAATGAGTCTGATCTAAGTTCACCAGGAGTTTGAATAGCTCAGTTTCAGTTCAAAGTCATGTTTTTACACTCAGACCATCGTTTCAGCTCGTTTGAGCTTGATACAGTCCAGATCGAGCTGACTCCAGTTGGTTGAGCTAGTGATTAAGCTCCAAAATTAGTTCATCTGAGTATAACTGGCTTCTAATTCAGAGTCAGTCCAGCTCAAATTAGTTCAGACTAGTTTAGTGCCATGTTTCAGCCCCTGCAAGGCGAAGACCCGAAAAAATAAAATTATCTGGGACACTGTTTTCAACAATTTTTGAATTGGGACAAACCCCAAATTTAGACTCGGATTCATTCCTTCACCTAATATTTTATCAATATCTGAGATCTGGTCCATTTTAATTCAGATATTGGATCCAATGTCGGATTTAATGTCTAATTTCTTCTTAGGCCCGGATTTTTTATTTGATTTGTTCAGAAATCCATATCCAGAGTTCGATTTCATTCTTTGAACCTGGAATATCTCATCAGATATCCATGACTCAATTAAGCAACTTTGGATCCATTTCAGTTTGGATCCATCTGGTCCATTCAGAAATTCAATTCAATTGAATTTCTAAACTCAGATTCATTTAACATCTGAGATGCAATTTCACCTCTTGATTTCTCATTCAGATCTAAGATTCAATTCCATTCTCAGGAATTGGATCTAAGATCCAAAATCAAAATCTTAATTTTATTATGAATTTGAGGCTTTTTTCATTTGTGATTATTCATAAATCCATAATTTAGGGTTCGATTCCCATTTTTGAACCAATTTTCTTCAAATCGAGATCCAGATCCAATCTTTTCAACAACTTTGGATCCAGATCCCTTTCAAAAACCCAATTTTTATTCTAGTTTCAAAATCAATCTTTGGATTTTAAATCAAAATTCATCATTTTGCAAAAATCCTTTAAAAAACATCCTGGATCCAGTTCAAATTTCAATTCAGGTTTTGAAATATCAAAATGGATCCAGAACCAGTTTCAAAATGTAATTTTTATTCAAAATTAATTAGGGATTTTCAAATTCAAATTCAAAATCCAATCTTTATCCCCAATTTAAAAAAAATAACCTTTTGAATTTCAAAAATCCTTTGAAAAATGCCTTGGATCCAGTTCAAAATTTAGTTTGGATTGCGAAATATCAAAATGGATCTAGATCTATTTTCAAAATCCAATTTTTATTCAAAATCAATTTGTGGATTTTAATTTCAAATTCAAAATCCAATTTTTGTCCCCAATTTCAAAATAAACTTTGAAATTTCAGAAACCAAAATCAATGTTTTGCAAAAATTCTCAAAATTTCAATCTGGATCCGGTTTTGCCCAATTCAGACTTTATAAATCAAAATTTGAATTTTGAAGTTCAATTAATTCCAAAAATTCCTCTTTTCATTCTCATATTCATTCCCCTTTTTAATCTTTCAAAATCAAAAAAAGTATTTTCAAAAGAGGGACTCCACTTGGCATTTTTAACCAAAATCGTTTTTCAAAGTACCTTTAAAAATTCCCTTGATTTTAAAAACCCACATGATCATCATCCACAAGGTGATTCCATGTGTCAAATTTTTCAAAAAAATCTCATTTTGCCCATCTCTAAAATAAAAAAAAGACACACATGGGCACCCCCTTGCAAGAGGGTGCCATGTGTCAAAAGATTTCACAAAGGGCACTTTTGCCCATTTACAAAGTAGGAAAAGACCCACATGGGGTTGGCGCCAACCCCATGTGAGCCCCCCCTTGCCACATAGGCACCCATGTGCAAGCAAGGGTGCCATGTGTAAAAACTTTTCCAAAAGGGCATTTATGCCCCTTTACAAAAAAGAAAAATGCTCAAATGTGCTTGGCTTTTACTTTTGAGAATTTTTAGTCTTATATCTAAAGTTTTGCAAAAGCCAACTCCATTCTTCAACTATAAATATACCCCTTGGAGGTTTCTCATCTCATCAAGTTGGAGTTTGAGAAATTGAGAGAACAAAAAAAAAAGTTTTCTCTTTCTCTTCCCTTCTCCTCTCCCTTCGCCTTTTCTCATCTAGGAGTGAAGAGTTTTCCAAAGAAGAAAACTCTCATCCTTGGCATTTGGTAGCTCAAGCTTGAAGGTGGTAGCTAGAGCAAGGAAGAAGAAGCCCAAGGTAGGTCATCTCTCTCCTTCTCTTTTGATTTTTTTTCTCTTTTCTTTCTATTTCTTTCAATTTCTCAAAACTCGCCCCCCTCTTTTTCTTCCCTTCTTTCTTGCATTTTCTTTCAATTTCATATAATAGTAATGTAGATTTAGTTCAATTCCATGTAATTTTTTATTTTCTATGCTTTGATCCATTCAATTTGCTATTTACTTTATGCATTTTCATTTTAGCCATTTAGAATTAGGATTTGATCTTCAATAGATCAAATTCTACATTCTATGGGCAAAATCAATTTCAATTTATGCCTCAATGCTTTTGATTTCATTTCATATGCTTTCATTTATATTTTATATCATTTTCATTATCATCAATGATCTAGAATGATAGATCTCACGTTTTGATCATTGGATCAATCCATTTTGATATTCAATTCCATTCAATTGTGTTGAGATAATATTTTTCATTCTGGTCTGTTTTTGCTCACATCATTTCGCATATAATTATATGTTATTTTGATCTAATTTTTTTACTGCATCATCATTTTGAGATCCACACCAAAAATCAGATCATTTTGATGTGTTTTGAACCCTAAAAGAAATGGGATTCGAACCCTACTGTTTAGCCTCGTCCAGATTTTCCCTGAAATTAGCCAAACTTGTTTGAGTGATTCCTCTCTAACCAGAGATGACCTTTCAAATCTGTAAAAAGAAAAATCTCCAGCATTGAGTCTAATTTCTTCATGTAAATTTTCATCAATTTCTATGGTGTTTTGTTATCTATTTTTGGCCAAAAACTACAACTACATTTTACTATGTCACTTTTGTGGTCTAATTTTTAGCCAATTTTGTTTCAATGATATCTCCCTAATAGAAGATCATTTTTCAGATCTGTAAAAAGGATCCTCTCTATATGCATGTCTAGTTTTTTTATATAAATTTTTATAAATTTAAATGAATATTTATATTTAATTTGCATTTTAAGTCGAAACCTTGTCTCTTTACAATTACAGACATTATTTTGACTTAAAACTAACTTGTTACATTCATATCTCCCTAATAGAAGATCATTTTTTAGATATATAAATAAGAGTTTTCTCCTTATAATGTCTAGTTTATGCATGTAAATGTTCATAATTTTTCATTAAATTTTCATCTGTCATTCGGATAAAAAATCAGAAACCTGTTGAATTTTCTTTCACATGATTTTACAGATTTTTGATCAACTTGATTATATGAGATCTTCCTTATGGAAGATCATTTTCTAGATCTGTAAATTGAAGATTTTTCCTTTATATGTCTAGTTTATCTCTCTAAATTTTCAAAAATTTATAAGAAGTTTTCATATTTGATTCTGATCAAAAGTCGGAACACTATCATTTTACCCTTTTAAGCATTTCTCAAGCTTCACTTCAACTTGTTGAATTTTCTTTCACAGGCTTTTACAGATTTTTGATCAACTTGATTAGATGAGATCTCTCTTATGGGAGATCATTTTCTAGATCTGTAAATTAAAGATTTCTCCTTTATATGTCTAGTTTATCTCTTTAAATTTTTAAAAATTTATAAAAAGTTTTCATATTTTATTCTGATCAAAAGTTGGAACACTATCATTTTACCCTTTTAAGCATTTCTCAAGTTTCACTTCAACTTGTTTTGATGTGTCCTCTTTAATGAAAACTCATTTTCAAAATTCGTAAAATGGGTTTTCTTTAATTTTAGTTTTAGTTTATCCATATAAAATTTTTGACATGTTTATGGATTTTTTTTTTGGGGGGGGGGGGCATAAATAGGCAAATCTTGGATTTTATTTTAATTTTTCAATAATTAAAGAAAATTCATAAAATGCCTATATTTATTTTTAACATATTTGTTCATTTTGCAAGATTTTCTTTTCTTTATTTTTAATTGATGTAAAGTGTTGTAATAATTCATTAATGAGAAATTTACTTTATACTAAGTTTAGAATGAATGAGCATATAGATTAGTTTCAATTTCTCATAATGAATTATTATATTTATTTATTTTATTTTATTTTTAATTCACTATGAAAAAACATGAATGGCACGTGCAACATTTAATAAAGGATAAATAATGTTAAGAAAAATTTGTATTCACTTCCATAGTCGGGATATGAATAATACTTAAAATTGTTATTCTTTGTTAAAATATAATTCATTTTAAAAGATCATCATATTTCAAATATATTTTTCTTCATTTATTACAATCTAAAATAAAGATTAAATCAAAGTATATTCATGGTCATAGTCATAAATATACGAAAATTAAATCTTGTTTTAATTCAAAAGCATAAAAATTTATTTCATTCTTTATTGGAATTTAGATAAAGATTAAAATTAGAATATGTTTGTGACCATAGTCATGAATATATTAAAGTTTTAATCTTGTTTTAATTCTATTAAAAATGAAATTTGATTTTAATTCTAATTTCAAATAAATTCTTTTTAAATACATTCATCATTCAGGATAGAATTGTATCATTTCATTATTTTTCATTCTTTTAAATCATTCAAAGTATTATTTCAAAGTATTTTCCAAGTGATTTTTGAAATATTTTCAAAAATTATTCAAAGTATTTTCAACTTTTTGAGTTTTTATAAAAATCCTCTTTTCAAAATAATTCTAACTTTCAATATCGATTTTCCACTTTAAATCAAAAAAAGAAAAGAAGAAATTCAAATTTTTACTTTTGATTTCTTTATTTTAGATCTCAAATTCAATTTTCTAAATAAACCTCAAATTCAATTTTAATTTCCAAACTTCCAAAATTCAAAGCAAATCCATTTTTAATTTCAAACTTGAAATTTTGATTTCAATTTTTCATTTTGAATTCTAATTTCAAACTTCATTTTCTCAAAAAGATCAAATTTCAAATTTCGATTAAACTTTCATTTTCAAATATTAAATCCAAATTCAATTTCAAATTTTAAATCTTTCAAAATCTCAAATTCCATTTTCAATTTCATTCTTTTCAACTTTCGATTTTCATTTGTCAAATTTTGAATTTAAATTTCAATTCTTAAATTCAAAAATTCAATTTTTACTTTCAATTTTAATTGCAATTTCAATTTTTAAAAGTTCAAATCACAAAGTTCAAATCCCAAGTTGTATTATCAGTCTCATCAATTTAATGAAACCTAAGTGATCTTCAAAATCATTCTAAAAGTCTTTAAATAAGTTTTCAATGCATATTTTCAGATCAAAATTTGAAATTCACTTGAAAATTAAAAATATTCTCCAAACATCTCAAAATCAAAGCAATTATCTTCAAAAAAGCATGCATTGTCATAAAACACAAGCTTGATTCAATATGCATCTAGGACTTAGAATAATTTCTTAAACAAATTTAGGCAAGTCAAAGGCATAAATTTGATCCTTGGTTCAATTACCCTTGGTAAAGGCGCCAGGAACGGTTGAACCTCATACCGATGAGTGAATCTTGTCTCACCATTTTCTTGCAAATTTCAAAACGGAGGCGAGTAATTTCAAAACATCTTTACAAAAGGTCAAATGAGACCTTGCGAGAGTTTTTTTCTTTCTTCCCCTAAAAAGGAATAAAAGAAAAAAAATTTGCAACGATCACAGGTTTTCCTTTGCCTGAGGAAGAAAAAAAAGTGTATAATTACAAAATTTAGACTTTAGGACCAATGTTGTAAGTATCAGTATCGGCCCTAAATCGTTTGGCCAACTATTCAGCTGTATCAGCCGATACTCAAGTGAATTGTTCTGTATCGACAAAAAAATAATAAAAAACACTGTGTCAATCAGAACATGACACATGTTAAAATCAACCATTAAAATAATATTTTAAAATAAAAATAATAAATTTTAGTATTTTTTTACATTTATTAAAAAATAGCCGATTCAAGGGTGATATGAATGCATCATATTAAAAAGCAATAAGGTGAGAGAAGTCCGTAAGCAGCATGTCCCACCTCTTTGCAAGGAAAATAGTTCACAAGAAAGGCAGAGCGGAAAAAGTTTCTAGAAATTTATACCAATCCTATTAATGTCGATTCCCTTATATGATAAGGAAACAAACAAAAACTTAAGGAACCCCTACAATTGCACTTTGCCTGAACAGTTCAGGCTCATCCATACAAAAGAAAATGGCTTTTTAGGTATTAGTCTCTAACTCGACACCAAGCTTGAGTTGATCCATATTATTTAATTTTGTTTCATGTTGACAAAGTAGAGGCTTATTTGAAAGAACAATGTAGCTATTGTTGTAACTTGAGTCTTTTTCATGTTGATGAACCCCGTGTGGTTGACCCATTAATGAACCTAGTCTCGTGCTCAAGTTTGGTTCACATGTTGTATGGGTGTTATGAATTTTAGACCCAATCTGAAAATATTTTAGAGATTTAAAATAGAAAATTTTAATGTGGTTTGTGATTATTACAAAGAGTTTGAGCCCTTACCACCAACCTCTTTCGGGGGTGCAGGCCCCTGCAGTATGGACCTGTTTAGTTTTGTAATTTTCTTTTTTGTGATTGTCAGTGTATTGTGTTTTTTCTAACATATATTGCCATCTTTGTTTTTGGGTGTATTGGAGATTAGGGATTTGAGAGCTATGCATCTTGCCATTGTATTTCTACACATCTTGCTACTGGATTTTTTGTTTCTTTTTTTACCGTATATATATAGGCTTGAGTGTCGAAATCTCATCTTTTTTTGTTTTTTTATTCAATTTATCTTGTGGCTTACTTCATGTTTATTTATGGTTTACATAACACAACCCATAAAACCAGCTCACTCAACTCATCTGTTAAATGTGCATCAACACACATTTAAATACATTCCTCTGAAAAAACTTATCTTTAAATGTGCATTAACACACATTTAAATAAATTCCTCTAAAAAAACTCATTTGTGAAATGTGCAAGATTGAATTTTTCAGCTTTTTGAAGCCCAAGCTACTTAAGATCCGTTTGGTGGCAAATCTACGTATTTATGGCATGTTTGGATCTATTTTTTTTATTGCTTACCAATATAAATTTAAGCACATTTTATAGAGAACACTACAAGAAAAAACCCTATTTAGCGACGGACATTTGCAACAGACAAAATCTGTCGCAAAGTGCCTACGAATTAGCAAGAGATTAATATTTGTCGCCAAAATAGCGATTATTTACGATTTTAGCTACGGAAACTTTTCTGTCGATAATCCGTCGCAACCGAGCGACGAATTAGCGATGGATTTTATTTTGTTGCCATATTCATTACAACTTAAAGATGGATCAACGACAAACCTATTTCGTCGTTGAGTCATCGCCAAATAGCGATGACTTAGCGGCGAAATGTGGCCTAAGCCAATTTTCTCGTAAATCCCTAATTTTTTTCCTTTCTTTCTCTTTTCTTTTCTCTCTCCGCCGCGTCTCCCCGTCCAGCATCCCATACCCCCCCGACCCACCTCCGGCTTTCCTCCCGTCGGCCTACTGTTACCCCACAGCCCACCGGTCATCGCACCCCTTCCCGCCGCTGTCGACCCCCCCCCCCCCTGTTGCCCCACGGTCAACCGATTGTCGCCTCTCTTCTCGCCGTCTATCAACCCACCGCCCCCCTTCCCGCCTGTTGTAACTCCCCCCCCCTGTTTCCCCACGTCCAGTCGCCCCTCGCCCCCCTTTCCGTCGTTTGTCGACCCGCCTCCCCCCTTCCCACCTGTCGTAACTCCGACCCGCCGCCCCGCTTCCCGCCTCCTCTCGCCCCCCATTCCCCTCTCCTCTTGCCCCCCAGCTCATCGCCCTGCTTCCCGCCTCCTCTCGCCCCCCATTCCCTTCTCCTCTTGCCCCCCAGCTCACTGCTCATCGCCCCTCATTCCCCTCTCCTCTTGCCCCCCAGCTTGCTGCTTGTCGCCCCCCTTCCCGCTACCTGTCCCCCCCCCCCCTTCCCCTCCTCTTGCTCCCCAGGCCCTTGGCCCACTGACACCCCCATCCAGACATCCCCTTTCTCCCTCTTTTTCGCTCGTGTTTGGGACATCCCTGATGCTTTTATCCCATCTCCGACGACCTCGCAGGTAACCCCTCAGCCCTTCTCCCTGTATTGTGTTGTATATTTGTACTTCACATGTATGTTGCTCAGCCAAAGACACGTGATGCTTAGTGCTAAGCATCGTATATGGCTAAAAATGCAATGCAAAAAGAAATAAGAAAAAAAAATGCAAAGGCATAAGCAATTCAAATTGGGTAAATACTCATGGTGAGTAAGTGATGTTAGTGCATCACATGTTATTTAGTTTATTGGATGTAACACTTTTTTGTTCACATACTCACTTAGTTGTTGATATCTAGGACTGTTTTGATGGAGTTTGGAGATCATGTTGAGCATGATTTTAATGCATGAGAATAGAAATGTTCTTATTTTTTGGAGTACAGATTTCATGCTAGGCATGGTAGTTGTTAGCAAGATATTGAAGTGTGTTTGTTGTAGGTACATGTTTGATATATATTTTGATATGAATGTATTGTAATGTTTGATGTTTCTGTATCCATGCTTGCACGAAGTTTTTTTCATTTGATTATGCCATCCATGTGGAATTCTATCATGAATTTTTTGTTCAAATGAATGTTTCGTTATATGTAATGCGATTTCAAATTTCTAAATATCCTTTTGATGTGTATAAATATGATGTGATGGTGTATTGCACACAAAAATCTACGTTTTAATGTAAACAAAAAAATTGCATTACAAACAATCACCAAACAAGAATTAATAGATAAATTAGATATTTGTTTCATCATAGCATTATTAATATTTTCTTTTAACTGGTGATGATAATATCTGTAATATTATAGGACAAAATGACTGTAAACCGTGAATGGATGTATCGTAGGATAGTTGATAATGAGATCTCGCATGAATATATGGATGGTGTTGACTGTTTTATTGAATTTGCAATGGCAAGTGTCAGTACAGTGGATCCCACCGGTCGGATCAGATGTCTCTGCAAGATGTGTAAGAACAATCAATTTGTAGAACCTCATGGCGTTAGACATCACCTATACAGAAAGAGTTTTGTTAGTGGTTATCAAATTTGGATGCTTCATGGTGAAGAATTTTGAAATAATTATGACGCAAGGGTAGATATGGTGCACAATAATTTATATGTGGATTTGATATTTGATGTCGCAGGACCGGAAATTGGTTATGCTGTGGAATATAGTGATGCACAAACTGGGGTAGAGGAAGAAGCAACAAATGATGTAGCTAGTACATTTTATGACTTACTTAGAGATGTTGATGAACCACTGTTGAATGGTTGTGAGAGTCATACTATCTTGTCTGCAGCTCTTCAACTACTGAGTTTGAAGTGCGAGTTTAATTTGAGTCAATCATGTTTTGACCATCTATGCTTTATTGTGAAGAGTATGTTGCCCAAAGATGAGAAATTGCCACAAAATCTCTACCGTGCGAAGGTCATAGTCAATGCTTTAGATATGGGGTATCAAAAGATAGATGTTTGTCTCAATCACTGCATGTTGTATTTTAAAGATTAAGAAAAAAGCAGATCATATCTATCATGTGGACATCCTCAGTTCAAGCCAAAGACAAAGGAAAATTGTAGAATAAGGTCAAAAGAAGTGTCATATAAGTTACTCTGCTACTTCCCTCTCACCCCTAGATTGCAACATCTTTATATGTCTTCGAGGACAGCTAAACAAATGATATGGCATGCAAATAAAGTTTGACATGATGAAGACAATATAACACATCTTGTTGACGTAGAAGCTTGGAGGCACTTTAATCGTGCTCATCAAAACTTTGCTTTCGAAGTGAGAAATGTTAGGCTAGGTTTATGTACAGATGGATTCAATCCATTTGGGGGTAGATCAACCCCATACTCGTGTTGGCCGGTATTTGTCACCCCATACAACCTTCTTTCAAGCTTGTGCATGAAGCGTCAAAATCTTTTCTTGTCTCTATTGATCCCTGGTCCGACGTCTCTCAGCCAAAATCTGGATGTATATTTGAGGTCATTGATTGATGAACTGAAAATACTGTGGGATGACGGTGTTCTCACGTACGATGCCCATAAAAAATAAAACTTCAATATGAAGGTTGTTGTTCTATGGACAATCAGTGCCTTCCCTGCATATGATATGTTATCTGGTTGGAGCACACATAGGAGGTTAGCATGTCCGTACTGCACGGAGGATACAAAATCGTTTAGATTGACGCATGAAAGGAAGTTGTGTTGGTTTGATTGTCACTATCGATTTCTACCCAGTGATCATCTATTCTGACGATAAAAGAATGTGTTTCGAGTATGCATAACTGAAATGAAAGGTTAATCAACAAGGTTGTCTGGCATAGAGATTTTAAGAAGATTGTAATACTTCCCATGTGGACTTATAGATGCCTGTAGGGCAACGCTCTTTATTGAATTTGGGAAGGATCACAATTGAATAAAAAAAATCTATATTTTGGAAACTACCATATTGGCCAACCTTATTGATACGATATAATTTGGATGTCATGCATGTGAAGAAAAATATGTTCGATAATGTGTTTAATACAATAATGAACGTGAAAAGGAAAACGAAGGATAATCCGAAGGCACATATTGATTTAAAAGTGGTATGTAAAAGACCAGAATTGAAACTCAAAGAGTACAATGGCAAAGTACTAAAACTAACGGTATGGTATGTGTTTGATCCAGATCAAATAAAGCTGGTATGTCAATGGTTGAGACAGTTGAGATTTCCAAACGGCTACGTTTCTAACATTTCTCGGGCTGTGAAGATAGATGATGGACAATTATATGGGTTGGAGAGCCATAATTGTCATATCATAATGCAATGGTTGATACCCCTAGCATTCCATGATATGTTAGACAAACCTATATGGTGGGTATTATTTGAGTTGAGTAAATTTTTTAGAACATTGTGAACAAAAGTTATAGTATCTGAGGTAAAGAATCTCGAGAAATCTGTTGTAACTACTATTTGTTAGCTAAAGAAGATATTTTTACCAACATTTTTTGATGTTATGGAACATGTGGTTATACATTTGCCATATGAACTTAGGGTTGGTGGACCTGTGCAATATCGGTGGATGTACCCATTTGAAAGATATATGTTTATTTAAATTTTTCTTTTCAATACTATTGAGAAATTCATTGTAATCCGAAATGTATATTGTTGACAGATGCATGTTTGAACTTAAAAAAAAAAGTTCAAAATAAAGCAAGAGTAGAGGGCTCTATTTGTGAGGCGTACACCTTGGAAGAGATTTCAAATTTCTCATCTATGTACTTTGAACCTCACATTCTAACACGTTACACATGCCCATCTCGTAATGATGATAGAGAACAATTATCTGTAACTGACAAATTGTCTATATTTCAACCATTTGAACATGCATTTGGCAGTTGCCGATCAAGACTCTTGGAAGATCGAGAGTAAGATGCAACACAAATATATATCCTTTTTAATTGATCAGCAATCGATCCATACATTGAGTAAGTATACGTAATACGTAACATTAAGTTCTATACGTGTGTACATGGTTCGGTAAAATAAGTTTATGTTAAATGCAGACAATTTGATCGGAAGTTGCGAAGAAAACTTCCACAACTCATTGATGCAGAAGTACAGAAAGAATGTGAAAATAAATTTGTGGCATGGTTTAAAGAGTTGGTAAGGACGATTGTATACATTCTTTCCCTTTATATAACAATAAGATACTTAATTTATCGTGATCATAGTCCTTGTTTGTGCTTGTAGGTCTGCCATGGTGATGTTAAAGATTAAGGAATATGTGATTTACAAAATGGTCCATCTAAAGTTGTGCAATGTTACAATTGGTATATCGTAAATGGTTATCGATTCCATACAAAAGACTATGGTGTCAACAAGTCAACGATAAATAGTGTCGTGTGCATCAAGGGTAGCAGCTATTGTGAAAATGAACATGACTACTACGGTGTTATAGAAGAAATAATGGAGTTGACTTACTTAGGCACAAATAATAGCTTAACTTTATTTAAGTGTCAATGGTTTGATCCCACAACAACAAAAGTCGACAAAGTCTCAGGCATTGTAGAGGTGAATCATAAATCAAGGTTTGGAACATATAAACCATTCATATTAGCCTCGCAAGCTCAACAAGTGTACTATACTTCATATTCGAGCACAAGGAAGTCAGATAGAAATAAATGATGGACAGTTTGTAAGGTGAAGTCTAAACTATACCCCGAGTATGATCAGTTACAGGAAGACAAGATTGCTGAAGAGGGTGAATACTATCAATCAGATGATATGTATGACTTCTCTTATGGTCATGATGTCGCACATGGTATGCATGGCATATCTCCATTGTCTGATGGCACATGCATGAAAGAATGTGATCCAAATGATATATGAAGTGGATGAACGCTAAATAAAGAAGAAGAAGATGATGACGAAGAGGAGGAGGAGGAAGAAGAAGAAGAGTATGAAAGTCAGACAAGTGATGATGAATCATTCACGAGCTAGTAAAATACAACTTGTAATACAATTTGATCTGAATGATCTAAATGATTAGAATGATTTAAATGTATTATATTGATTTGAATATATTGAAATGTATTGCAATGTTTGAATGCCTTGCATGAAGTTTTTTTCAATTTGATCTGAATGATTTGAATGATTTGAATGTATTGAAATGTATTGTATTGATTTGAATATATTGAAATGTATTGCAATGTTTAAATGTCTTGCATGAAGTTTTTTTCAATTTGATCTGAATGATTTGAATGTATTGAAATGTATTATATTGATTTGAATATATTGAAATGTATTGCAATTTTGAATGTCTTGCATGAAGTTTTTTTCAATTTGATCTGAATGATTTAAATGATTTGAATGTATTGTATTGATTTGAATATATTGAAATATATTATAATGTTTGAATGTATTACATGTCTAAGATATTTTTTGAATTAATTGTGTATGTTCAATAGGTATAGAGTTATGAATTGAATGTACATGTAATACATTAGAATTATTTGAATGTATTGCAATATTTGAATGCCTTGCATGAAGTTTTTTTCAATTTGATCTGAATGATTAGAATGCTTTGAATGTATTTAAATATATTGTATTGATTTGAATATATTGAAATGTATTGCCAGTATATTTTTATTTATTAGAATATGGTTCAGGGAGGACACACTCGTTGAGCACCCAATGGTAGCCAGTTTGAACCTTCATCTTTACGGGCTCCTTCGATAGATATATCATTTAAATAATTATATATTTGATTAGTTGAAATGCACATTATGTGAATTTCTAACTCATTGTTCTGTAGGTACTGTTTTGCCTACACATGACCCACCTACGCCGGATGCATGGTCTTCTCAGTGTGACCCACAACAAGTAATTCAAATAGTGTATATCGATGGTCGACCGTAGGTATTTCATTGTCACTTGTTCAATATTTAACTTATAAAAAATGTATATTGACGGTTAATTGTTAATGTGTATCTTTTCATGTGCAGTGCGAGGTTTGAACAGCAAGAAGTAATACGAGGAATTACGAAGTCATTACTGCATTATTTTCTAGGACCGATAGTGCAATGAAAAGAGTACCTGAGAGAGGTGTTGGACAACTTAATTTTCCCATTCATGGTATGCAATCATTTATCAAAACAACCAGTGTTTTATATTTATGTATGCTAACGTTCTGAAAGTATTTGTAGGTCTCCCATCGCTTCATGAGTGCAAACGAGGAGAATGACGCGAGGGTAGTATGGTAGAAGATGGCTGCCAATCAATTTATTGACATGCTGCACAATATGAAGACTGCAACAAAAAAATAGCTGGTGGGATAGATGATCCACTGCAGTGGAAGGGCCATGGGCCGGCTACTGCCAGGAGAGATTATTGGGAGGGCATGTGCGATAAGTGGGCGAGCAATGATTTTTGAAATCGCTCAACAAAAGCTGCACAAAATCGAGCAGTGATGCCCGATGCACAGCTACACGCAAGTGGATTTAAGACTTTTGGGAGCCACCAGAAGAAAATGATAAGTCATCAATATATATATATATATATATATATATTGTCAAATTTGTAAGTATTTCTGCATACTTATTAATCGATTTTTTATATCATGTCAAATTGCAGGAAGCAGAAAAAGGAGACATTGTGCCTTACAAGGATGTGTTTGTTGAAACACATAAATGTAAGAGCATGAGAGATTTTGTATCAGAGAAGGCGAGAGCGATAACGATATGTATTTATTGTATTAATAAACATTGTAATATACAAGTTACTTTGAATTATGTTATCATAAATATTATAATCCTTAATTATTACTTTGTAGGAGTCATACAAGCAACAAATGATATAGCGATACGGCGATGACTCCACTCAGCATCCGTCTTTTGATCCTGCAGCATGGGTGACTGCTACAGGTGAAAGGGTCGTGTGATCGAGTTTGGGAGTAACATGAACACCACACCAGTCATTGCCTCCTGTAGCCCGGGCTCACAGAGTTCTCCCGCCAGCATCAACTCTCAACGTCCTATTGACCCTGCTATGTCTTAGGATGGTGTCTGTCAGTGTCTTGACGAAAAAATGCAACAGTTTTTAAATCAAGCCATCCCCAACATTGTCCATAATGAGTTATGCAACTTTTTTCAGAACAGGAGAACTTCATGTGCATTCAACATGAGCTCAGATGCCCGTCAGGTATGCATGATTAACTACTATAAATTTTTCTTTATAATTTTGCTAATGTGCTTAAGTTTATTACTAGTCTATGTGTCATTCAGCCATTTACTTTGTTGCATTATATTAGGTGTATTACAAATAATTTATTTCATTATGTTTTGATTATAAATACTAACATTTTGGTTCTCTTTTGTAGGATGATGGAGATGATCAACGTAGAGGAGCTGATGGAGGCATGGAGGGAGGGGCAAATCGAGAAAATGAAGAGGATGATGCCCAAAATCTTGGCGAGGATTAGATTTTTTTGTTTAATTTGTTTGACAAACTTGTAACCAATTATAACTTCGCAAGGACAGTATTTGATTGTTAAAGTTTGCTTAACTTAGCATTTGTGTTTAATTTGTATGTATTTTTTATGTGTACTATTTTTTTATAAGCAAGATATATGATTTGTATGAGAATTTTTTCTCGAGTTTCAAAATATTTCAATTTTTTTTTTAAATTTTTTATTAGAAATTAGCGACGGATTAGCGACGAATAATGTCCGTCGCTACTCCATCGCTAATTTGAAGCAGTCGTCGGTTTGCGACGGAATGCAAGTCGTCACTAATAGTCGTTGATAAATAGTAGCAATGAAATAACGACAGATTATATTCAGTTGCATAACCAAATCAGTCTCTATTTAGCGATGAATTCGCGACGTACATGATCCGCCGCTAAGCTGTCGCAATATAGTGAAGGAGTGGCGACAGATAAATTCTGTCGCAATTTAGCAACTAGGGTTATGCGATGGATGATATACGTCGCTAGTCCGTTGCAAAATCTATCGCAAAGATGTTCAACGACAGATTAACAACGTATATCATCTGTCGCCAATGCGCATTTTCCTTGTAGTGGAATAATCTTGCCTTTACTTTTAATTAAGGTGAATGTTTGGATCATCATTATTTAAATTACAATAAAGAAGAAAAGAAGATTAGTGAGCGGGTGTGATGATGACGATGGCAATGGTGATAGTGGTGGTGGTGATGGCAATGTTAATGGTGGTGATGGTGATGATGATGATGTTAGTGGTAATGGTAATAGTTGTGGCAGTGGTGATGACAATGGTGATGGTGGGGATGATGGTCATAATGGTAATAGTAGTGGTTGTGGTGATAACAATGGTGGTGGTAGGGGTATCATGTGGTCATGTTTGGTTAGAACCTAGGTGGAATCAGACTTGGATTAGATTTTTGAGTATAGTATCAGGTTTAGACCCGAGTATAATCGAGTCTATTATAAGATAAACCATACTGGGACCTGATAAAAATTACATGAACCAGACTTGATAAAATAATATCTTTTATCATCTTTACATTGAAAATTTGCAGGGCATAATCGGAACTCAGGTTGGGCCTGGGTTTGGTATAAAATTTTACAAACTATACTTGGGTTCATGTATTAATCGGACATTTGAGTTCGGACCGGAGTCCTAATCGGGTCTTATTATTTGTCACCGTACCCAGACCCTATAGGGTTTGGTCCCAGCTGAGTCTGGATAAACCAAACCCATTGACACCCCTAAGTGGTGATACTGGTGAAAATTACAAAGGTGGTGGTGGTGGTGGTGGTAGTGGTAATGATAATGATAGGTGGCCGTGATGGTAATGGTGGTGATGGTAAAGGTAGTGGTGGTGGAGGTGGTGGTAATGGTGGTAGTTGTAATAGTGATGGTTGTGTGGATTATGGAAGAAAATAAGTGTTTCCGAAAAAAAAAAGGTAAACTTTTCCTTTTGAAACAAAAGGTGAAATTTATAAAAAAAATCATTCAAAAAAGTAAAAAAAATATCCTAACACCAAAACGTGCTCTTTAAAATAAGCATAAATGGCAACGAGCAATTTATATAAGGCGATAGAAACACGGGGTTAGTTTTCTTTTTTCTTTTTTTAGAACCTCGTACTCTTAAATTCAAAAGTGATATACTGCAATTCAAAGCCTGAAAAAAATATGAGAGGATTCTGTCAAACGCTGTGTGAGATTAGCAATCTCACCCAGCGTTGGTAGGATCCGCTCTCAAAAAGTATCCGGGTTTTAGTTTGATATATATTTTTGATAGCTTATTTGAAATCTCTCTCTCTCTCTCTCTCTCTCTCTCAAGTACGCAATTTGCGTGTCCGATAATAGTTTCGTGATGTATTTCACTAGGCATGATTGTGGTGTTCAAAATTGAACAACTGAACTCCACAGTTTTTAGTAACAGCTGATTATAACACGCTTACCTGGTGTGCTGGTTTCCTTTATTATTTAATGTATAGTAAAAGAATTACCTTCTTCTGTCTCAATTCTCAAACAGGACAACTTTGAAGCTGCCCTCATTCCTTGGTAGCATCTCTGTTTTCCTGTGATTTGCACCTCGCATATGGGTTCCACCCAACACTCAAACTTAGGCGTCCAACTGATGGCTAGGATTGGTCTGCATTCTCACCTGGATGTCGTCTGATCCCAGCCGTCCATATGCATCCGCTGGATGTCTAGGACCGAACATCAAAGAATGAGATCCTTTGGGTTTAGGGAAACCGGTAGGCATGATCACCGGCCTACAACTTTTCTTCCCTAAGCAGATGGCGGGCTGAGGATTTTACAAAGTACCCAGATCACACAACCCAGAAACCACTGCTGGCACAGGTTGTAGTTGTACTGTTAAGTAAAACACAGAAAATGGGGGTGAGAGTGTCCATTATTAAGTCTGATGCTCACAAATCCGACCACAAAACTGACTCGGATTCTATTATTTTTTGGGATTCATAACTAGAAGAAATCGCACCCAGCACTAAGACCTGATCGCGCTGGCTCAGCCACCTATGCTAAGTGTTGGCTTGCGTAGAAGGGCGACCCCCATGGGAATCGAAACTAGATCTAGCAGCCAAGTCCCCACCCCACTCAGATTCTATTCTACAATCAATATCCGAAAAACAAAATGCATCGTTCGCATTCGGGTCTAAGGTTCAACTTCGTATGATTCATTCCATTTGTAACCCGAGCCCTAAGACGTTCTCTCTACCTCACTTTTCTTCTTCTTCTTCTTCTCTAAGGCCTCTTTTGTGAACCTCTCTGTGAAAAAACTATGAACAACACACGGTCACAGTGCCAACAACTCGTTTGAGTTTTGGGGGTGAAAAAAGAGAAAAGTGCAAGGATGGCGTGTTACGGGTCGAAGGTCTTGCAGAGCAGACGGAGAAAGGGAATGCATTCGGAGGCTCCAAGCGAAGACGACGTGCCCTCCAAGCACGGGAGCACGAGAGGCAGCAGCAGCAGAAACAGGAAGCCCATGAATGGGAAACAACGCGCAGATGGGGACCAACCCACCAGAAAAGCTTCATCGGGAGGGTCCTCTCACCAAACCCACTCTTCGCAGCCGACTCCGAGTGCACCATCCTCTCGAGATACTGCTCTCAGGTTGTTCTCGTCCCTACGAAAATGATTCTTTCTTGAACATCATTTGGACATGCCGAGGCTATAGAGGTTTAGGCCTTTTGATGGCTGTCATTTTCTGTTTTTTTTTTTGCTGTGAGTCCACTTTTTGTCGTTCTATTGAGTTCAAACGTTCGTATTCATAATGCCCAATTTGATTCCCGTTGTTGCATGTCGAGTTCTCTTAATGTTAAGCATTTTGGTAATTTTGGGTCCTCGTAGAAAAGATGCGCTGAATGGGATGGTGATTCAATTGTTTGATGAGAGAAAACTGTGAATTTTGGCGTTTGGAAACGACACCGTTCACCCGTTCTGCTCCTCATCTTTGAAGCTTTTTTCCATGACTTTTTAGCATTCTTTGATTCTAGAAAGGAAAGAAAGAGGGGAAATCTAATGAGACATGTTGAAGTTTGTATGGTGTTAGTTTGGTTACTGGCCAGTATTTCTTTCGTTGTTAACTGAGTGGCTGCTACAATATGTGAACTTGGTATTGAAAAAGTCATTCTCTTACGCTTCAAATGTGTTTAGCAGGTGTATTGATAATTCTGATTTCTCTTAGTTTGGCTAATTTTGAGCTTCAATGTGTTAGCCTTCTCTTGCTTTGATATGATTGTTGATCTTAGTACGCTGGACCTTTTTATGTTGTGCCAATTTCGTCACATCGTCAGTGCGACTCAATTGATGCAATTTGGTATATACTTTGTGATTTCTTTACCGGGAGATGTGGTAGTAGCTTTGAGATCGTTGTTGATGCCTTGTAGCTGTAATATGCTACTTTTGCAGCGGCACAAAATGAGATTATTTGAAGGGTTCTTCATAATTCAGGTGTTAATTACTACATTTTGCATCAAATATGACCACATTTACTTCTGGGCAATGAAGATCTCAAATTTAATAAGTTGGAAACTGAAGCTAGTTCCCTTCTTCGCGTATATTTAATTAACATTTGATTGATGTAAAATGGATGGTGTCTGAGCTTAAATTAAACATGGTTCTGTTTACCGATATAAAATGGTTGAGCTCTGAGCTTAACTTAAACATGGTTCTGTATTTGAGGTGAATTATAGATGCAACATGAATGAACCAACCCTTTCAAAATCGATGTCTGGCTTTGCTACTGAAGAAAAGGTGCAAGCAAGCGAGATGCTTTGCACTGTTTACTTATTTTCTATAAAATATACTGTAGTTGCATTGACTATGGCCCGACAATGTTTATTTCAAAACCTCTAGTAAAGAGATTGTTAATTTCACCCCCGATCTTTTGAATTTCTTGTAACGACAATATTATCAACATAACCAGAATAGGAACTTTATGCTGCTGACAAACTGTGGTGGTCAATTGGTGTAAAACACGTCAAAAATTTTGATTCGTGTTGGATCCGGACCCGACCCGAGGCCACCCGCCTTCGTGCTTATAAAATGAAACGAGGAGGGGAGGGGTTTCCGGTACGAAACCCTCTCCCCCTCCGTTGCTCTCTCGTTTCTCTCGGTACCTCGACTCCCTCTCCCCTCTCACCTCGCGCCGGCGACCTCCCGTCCGGCAGCCCTCAGGTGACCTCCCCTCACCTCTCCTGGCTTCTCCTGTTGACGGGATCGGCACAGGCGACCCCGACCCGAGCTCCCTTCGGACCCTTCCGGAAACCCAAGGTCGGTAGCCCAGGTGCGCACCCCTCTGCCGCCTCCTCTTCCCCTTTTCTTCTTCCTTCCGTCGACCAACAGGGCCAGTCGGTCTTTTACGGCAGGGGCTTTAGCCCCTGCCACTTTGCCGACAGGTCGGCAGGGGTAAAACCCCTGTCGCATGTGAGAAAGGTTCCGTCTGGGGGTTTGGGGCCTCTGCCTGCCTTTTCTTTCACCAGGGAGGGTCGAACCCCTCATTGCTTTCCTGTTTTGATGCGCAGGGGAGGGTTGGACCCTCCCTGCCTCTGTTTGTCGCAGGAGAGGGCTCGAGCCCTCCTTGCCTTCGAGCTACGCGCGGGAGGGGACCCTCCCTGCCTTAGTAGTACGCAGGAGGAGGGGTCGAGCCCCTTCCTCCGTCCCTTTTACACAGGGGGAGGGGTCGAACCCCTCCCTGCTTGTCTTTTACACAAGGGGAGGGGTCGAACCCTTGCCTGCTTCCGTGTTTCGCTGGGAAGGGGCCGATACCTCCCTCTATTGGTCAGGGGAGGGGTCGAGCCCCCCTCACTGCACCCTCGTTGTTAGGGGAGGGACTGAGCCCTCTCTCTGCACCCTCTCTCGTTGCCTTCGCCAGTTTTAGGCAGGCAGGAGCGGATCCCCTACCTCTCTCGTTGCCTTCGTAAGCCCCTGCCTATGCTTCCTTCGGGTCAGAACAATGGCAGTGCCCTTGGCCTTCTATTTTGGTGTTAGCTTGCTAAGGATGTCGCTTTTGCAGCTCGGCTCGTACGATGGATCCCGCTCGCGCCCCCGTGGCTTAAGCCGTCAATCTCTTATGCCCGCAAACACCATCAAGCTCGCAACTTCATGAGGTAGGGGAAGATTGCACGGAGGATTTGGACAATTGAATTAAGTTCAATTAATTAAAAAGGATATATATATATATATATATATATATATATATATATATATATATATATATACGAGTATGCAGTTAACTCAAGGATGTGATTTCGCGATCTTTGTCCTTTACTTTCTCTCATGTCTTTTTTTACTGTCGGGCTTTGCGCTCAGGCTTTGCGTTTGCACTCCTGTTTTCAGTCTTTACTTTGCCGTTGCGCTTTGCGCCCAGGCTTCTGCTTTTGCAAATGTTTCGTTACTGTCTTGCCATTGTAGATGACGCTCAAGTTTTTGTTTATTGCATCCTCGTAAAGGATGCAAAGTCATTTACCACTCTTTCTCTTGCGACAAGAGTTGACTCGGGGGCTTAACGATACATCCTCGACTAAGGAGAGGGATCCCCAACAAGAATCCTGGCTTTTCGAGTGAGCAGTCTTGAAAAGTAGACTTGATAAATTAGGGAGCTGCTCAAAAGCATCAAAGACTGCCTAAATTGAAGTATTTGGAAGGATGTGATTGGTTGATTTTGTTTGTCTATCCGACATATCTCGGTTTACCCCGAATTGGGGCTTGAACGAACTTCTTAGCGGGGGTTATGTTGAGAAACTCGTATCCCGTTTATTGAGGCCAGTATCGAGTTATGCAAGGCATGTAGATACTACGATAGCGGATGAGATTCTGGAAACTCGCATGCCAAATGTTGGCACAAGCTGATGACTGTTTCAAAAGATAAAGAATGTCAAAAGTAAAGTTTGAGAAACATTAGATGTTTGCGAAACATTTCTGTTGAGGCTCATATTGAGGAATTATATCCCTTTCATCCTAGAGTACTTGTAGTCGTGCACTGTACGCTAGTACTGCGATGATCGGATGCGACGGTCGAGCGACCTCGATCAATGCTAAATGCACAATGTTGTAATCACATAAAATGGTGATTGATCGCCTTCACAAGCAAGATGCTCGAGCGGTTGAAAGACCAGAGCATGTAGAATGAATCGTTAGTTAAGCAACGCCTAACACACTCATTCGCCTTTTGTTTCTGTCAAGGGAGAGGATGGATCGGTACAAAAACTTCAATGAACAGATTGTTAACAACCACCTCACGGGCAAAGATCTGGCCTCCCCAGTCATTGGAGTTAGGAGAAAGGGGACTACCAAACATTATCTTAGGTGGTAGATCACATGAACTTCTGCAGAAGTTGGATGCATCCGTTGCCAAGTAACTGACTGCTTTTGGGGAATCCTTTCTCGGCTGAAAGCCGTCCCCTTAGGAGCGGACTCAACTAGCTATTCGGGTTATTGAAAATACATAGAATAACAGTCGTTCAAACTAGTCTCAGTTGTTTCTACAATTCGTGGCTGCGCGTACCCGTAGGCAAGTAATATCGAAACGTAAGTCTGTTCACACTGGTTGATGGGTCATAAGACTTGCTAATTGTTGGGTAGTTCACAGCTTACGATCAAATGAATTGTTATGCTGCGTTTTGACAGTTGTATTGCTTATCTGTTTAACTGCTTATCTGTTTAAATTGTTATCTACTTTAAACTGCTTAGCATACTGAATTAAATGTACTTAATTCAGTTTTCTGTAGTCTCTCTTGTGCACCTACTAGTTTTTCGCAAAACTAGCCTATTTTATGGGTACAAGTGTTGATTAGGTGCATCACAGGCGATGACATGATTGCGAGATGACTTCAAGATTTCTTTTTCCTGCTTTAGCTCGCGTCCTGGATGTTTTTTGGTTTTGTCACGGATTTTCCTTGGGATGTCCAAATATTGTAATTTTGAGAACTTATTTCAATAAAAGTGGTCTTTTCAAGTGTTTTGCAAGTAACATGTGAAGTGAGTTTTGGTCCTTTAGGCTAACGTGCCCAAAGTTGTCAGCTTGCCTTTCTGAATTCAACAAAAGAATCATCTTCCGCTGATTACATGGACTCTGAAAGGAAAGAGATTTTTTCTAATCTCTTGCTTGTTTTCTGAAAGGTTCACAAGTTTGAAATTTTGGGGTGTTACAATTGGAATGTTCAAGCTAAAAATTAGTTCCGCTTTTGTTTTGTCTCTTATTTATATTTTTTGTCAGTCCTTAAAGTAAAAGATTCATGGCCCATCTGAGTTTTTGGGTTGTCCTGCACAAGTCATGAGTTGTGACTGAAGGAGTCAAGTGAAATGTTACAGATTCCTGAATTTGGATAATGAAGAAGATTAGATTGTTGTATAAGAAAATTGAAAATAAAGTTCGACGCAATAATGCACGATCGAGATTGAAAAATAGTATTGTTCATGCATGGGAAATGTCTCTAGGAGATCGTAAGATGGCATTTTAATGATCCGGCCGTGTGTGTGGAGGGAACATATTGCTATGATTGAAACATATTTGGTGGAGGATTCTAAAAGATTGCAATTGAGCATGATATACAAGACTGAAGCAGGTTGCTTGATCTTGGAAGGATTTGGGATAAATGTGGATTCAGATTGTGATAGCAAAATAATGTAGATTTGAAAATTGGAACTAGAAGCACAGAACAAGATTGGATTTTAGTATTTAAAAACCAGGGAAATGTGAATTGCAAGTAAGAGTAACATCTCTCTCTCTTATGCGGGTTACATTTTTCCTGTTTTACAGAAAAGGATAACAGTGTGAGGGTAAATTCCTCATTCTTCCTCTTCTTTTTATATTTTCCCTTTCTTTATAAAGAAACTGCCGTAAGAAACTTATTGAGAACAAGCGAAATCTAACTGAAGATTTCAAGAATTTTTGTTTTGTTTTTTCTTTTTGTGAAAGCATAATTCATAGTTACTCCATTACATATTTGCACTTGTTTACAGAATTGTAGTGATCAATCTTTTATGATTCAGATTCTTACCTGAGAAACTTTTGTTGGATGGCCATGATCTTAAAGGAGGGAGTAATAACTAATAGTTTCCAATATTGTGTTAGGAGGAACTGAGTTCTTAAGTCTCACTTTTTATTTGAGTTTTATTGGTGTATGGGTCGGTTTTCGTTTTCCTTTATAATTGGGTCTAGGTATAATCTTTGAAGCTGAGCATGGGTTTGGTCTTGTGGGTTGGATCAGGGCCCAACTAGACAGGATCAATCTAGGGCATCACTGTTTAGTGATGTAGTGATGAGTTCTAAACTAAGGAAGACTGCTTTTGATGCCAAGGAGGCCAGGGTTCCCTCCAAGCACCCTCTCTCGTTCCCTCTTGTTTTTTCCCCTTGTACACCATCTTTTTCCTCACTCTCTCATGTCAGCCACCTTTGTGTCGAGATCGCAAGTGATTCTCTTGGTGCATCGGGTGCTAAAGATTGACCAATAGGTTGTGTTAGCCTGCTCCCTTGCTGTATTCACAGTTGGGTTGAGCAGCTGGTTCACCTACCAATAGGTTGAGAGAGGAAGGCTGCAACATATTTCTCCTGTTTATAGATGCAAATTGTGTCCTTTTCTGTATACAAGTGTTTTTTCTATGTTTATTCTAGAGCCTTTTATTCTTACGGCTAAACAAAGCATACCTCCCTCAAGATCCTTTATATCTGTGGTTGAGTTGCATAAAACCAATTCGGGTCCAACCATTGGTTTATGAGAAGATGCAATTGTTTTTACTTGGCTGCATTTGTTTAATTTCAGTGTGACTGATCCACTTTGTGCTTACCAAAAATTGATGTAGGAAAATGGTTGATCCTGAGGCTGCAAAATACTTCTCTGAGATTGCCTCTCTTCTTGAAGGGAGTGAAATGGATCTTGAAGAAAGAACTGTTGTATGCAGTAATGCCCTTGAAGAGACAAGGGGAAAGGAATTACAGCTTGCATCTGACAAGATTCTTAGCCGAGTAATGGAAACACTCCTTGAAAACTGCAACATAGATGAATTGTGTAGTTTCCTTCAAAGTTGTGCCAAACAGTTTCCAGCCATCGCCATGGACCAGGCAGGATCACATGTTGCTGAAACTGCTCTGAAATCTTTGTCTAGTTTTCTTCATAACGAAGATAATTATTCTGCTATTGAATACACATTGACTAAGATCTGCCAGGTGTGTGATTTTTCACTGGTTGTGCTGTATGCAACATTATTCTACTGGTAAAAAAACTGGTGGTATATAAGTGTAACGTGTTAGTTTTGTTGTTTTTTCTTCAGGAGCTGGCTGTAACTTCTGGCAATGTAATTCTTAGCTGTTATGGATCACATGTCTTCCGGAGTCTCCTCTGTCTCTGTAAGGGAATACATCTGGATTCTTCAGAAAGTTTCCATGTGACAAAGTCAGCCACCATTTTAGCAGAACGTTTGAGTGGGAGGTCAGGTCAGTCAGCTGGGAACTGCCTGGTCCAAGGTCATCAAGGATTTCCTGAGGAGTTCAAATGTTTAATAAGGGGCATCTTGGGATATGCCAGAGATGACATTGCAACTTTGCAAGTTAGTAGTTATGGTACTCTTGTCCTCCAGGTATGCTTACAAAATCTTGATATCATAAGCTATTTCAATTGAAATATGTTACAAACAAGGAGAAAAAAGGGATCATATTTGTGTTATTGCTTAAGCTTGTACTCTGTGATTTACTATGTATGAAGGTCTTGCAAAGCATAACTTTGTCTGAAATGCCAGCATTTTGGGGGCTTTATTGTGTTTCTCCATTCATACTTACTTTGACATAGACATATATACTAGGTTTCTTTCTTCTTCTATTACTCACTTATATGAGCACATTTTTGCTGTTTTTCTTTCTTGATTTTATTTATTTTTCTTTTTTTTAACTGTACTGTCTTTAGTAAATTCTCGAATACTATCTTGGTGCCTGGACTTGGTTGGAACTTGGAACCAGCAATGGTTGTTTTATAAGTTTACAAAAGTTCAATCATCTTTCCGAAAGTGTTTGGTTGTCCTGAAAAGTACATTATAGACTGTTAGAAAGTGAGTTGGAATACATTGGGTTCAATAATGAACCCATATTTATGCACGTGAAGTGCAAATATACCCATTAAAGGGAAACAACACAAGCACATAATGTGCTAACCCATAAAACCCATAACAAGGGAAAAATATGACATAAAGTCATAAGTTGCATATCATTGAAGAAACAATGGACAAGGGGTAAAAACCCCATTACAATGGAGCATAAGCTCCCTCAAGAAGTAAGAAATACAAAGGGGAAAGCCCCTATTTATAACAACAAAAAGGAGCCTTGGAGGGGCTCCACTCATAGACGTTGGAGCCCCTCCAACGGTCACAAATGTGACCGTTGGAAGGGGCCCAACGTCTATTTGAGTGGGCCCCCCAAGGTACCTTTTGGTACTTGAGAAAAAAGAAAAAGAAAAATAAAATAAATTACAATCACATCCATAAAGTGAATGTGCGTAAAACAGAGGAAAAGACTAAAATACCCCTACGACTAAACAAAAGGAAAATATATATTTTATATATATAAATAGGAGGATACACATACATATATACCATATATGTATATGTATCATCTTTTATATATATAAAATATATCTAATTACAACAATTGATTGGTACATTTTAACACCCCCCTCAAGCTTTGCAGGGAAACAAAAAGATTGAAAAAAAAAGGCAAAACTCCACGATGCTTCAGCGACTCCAAGAGGCTTCGGCAAGGATGCAATGAAACTTGAAATAGCCTTCCTCCAATTGTCTTCAAATGATAAACCCATTTCCCGAACCATCCAGGGTACTTCCCTTTGTCCTATCTCCAAGATTCTGAGAAAAGAAAACAACAAAGAACAAGTAAACAATATCTTTGCACTTTACTCAAAAAGGAACATTCCTAACAAGGTGCAAAATTTATGCATAATATGATAGTTACTTTAGTATGAAACGAAAAATTTAGAAAACCAAAGTTTCTAAAGCATACATTATGTTAAAACAAAATGAGCGGAAGCAAATTATGCAAAAATTGCAAGAATGCATAATGCATTCATAAGGTCCACCATTGGACAAATATAACCCCATAATGGGGAATAACAAAATGGTCCACTAAGGGACACCACAATAAGCCTACGAAGAGGCATGATATACATAAACATTATTGAATGAGGGCCCAAAAAGGCCATAAAGAGCATATGCATATACTTATCATGAAATGAATTAATACTCAAAGAACTCTTTAATAAACATGCTTCAAACATGTAATGAAGTGCCAAACAAGAGAACCAAAGTTTCCAAGCATACTTTAGGCAGAATAAACCCAAGAGTTCACAAGGTTTTAAAATCATTTATAAAAGACATACTTAATACACATTTTTGCATATAAGGGTGGCAAAAACCATAAGCACTTAATATATGGATTAAATGCTAAGAAATCAACTTGATATGCATATCAAAAATATGATTTGCTTGAAAAACACAAGTCATGAATGAAATTTTGCAAATTTCAACAAAAGTTTATCCATTACAAACATCTTCCTCATTAGTCTTCCAAAACCCATAAATCAAGTGTATAAGCTACTAGATCAAGAATATAAAGCCATTAAAGGCCAAAGACACACACAAAGGTGTGTAAAAGAACCTCTTGTCTACATATAATAATACTTGAAATAAGTGCATCTACGACAAGAACAAGAGAATACATGCCAACATGGACTAAAAAGTATCTCTTGTCTACGTAAAAAATACACTTAAAACCAAGTATGTTCAACTACTAGAACAAGAGTAATAAGCCAACCATGGGCTAAAACATAATACATCTCTTGTCTACATATGATAGCACTTGAAATGAGTGAAATAAGCCAACCATGGGCATACATCTTAAGCGACTAGAACAAGGACACAAACGCCAACATAGGCTCAAAATCACACACCATAGTGTGAATCAACGTGCCTTGTCTACATATAAAAACACTCAAGAAAAGTGTGTTCAGCTACTAGACCAAGAGAGCAAAAGCCAACAAAGGGCTAAAAACACACGAAGGTGTAATAAAATTCTTGTTTAAATATGATGACACTTAGATAATGGGCATAAAAGGAAAAGACTTTTGAGGCAATAAACTTGTAATGAAAATAAACCTCGAATAAAACAATGAATTCTCATAACAATAACATGCATGTAAAAAATATCTTCAACAAGATACTATAATCGATAAAATAAAATTCTTGAGAACAAATGTGTGAACATACACATACCAAGAATACTTGTGAAAAAACACAAGAACACGTGCACAACGAGCACAACATACGGAATCACAAATGTGCAAATGCACTCATAAGATTCATAAAATAAAAGGTTGGGCTATAATCCCAAAACATCTTGATTTTAAATGTACCTTAAAACATTTAAGGTTTCAAATACCATATGTCCATCACATAAAAGCATCCATAATATCAATGGCACAAGAGAAAAAATGAGTGACATGCTCATAATTAGAGATCAAATAACAAATCATTTTAGAGTCCCAAGGTGCCCATAACTCACCTCAACAACCATCTATAATATGGAAGGTGGACAATCTAAAAATGATACAACACGAGGTGCCCATAACTCACCTCGTCAAACATCTCTAATATAAAAATACTAAGGCCAAATAAATGATGCATTAAATAACATGTGATGGACAAACATAAATGCCACAAAAGGGCAATAAACACATAAGGAATCATTTTCTAAATAAAAGTTTTTACAAAGAGGACCGATTAACAAATTGAATCAAAGGTCCAATATAATCCATCAAAACAATTTTGCATAAACACGAATTATGCTTAATCTTCAAAAGAAGTCTTGTACACCAAAAAAGGCTTACTATGCAACATAATATGAAATATTAAGCAACATCATGTGTATGAACCGATTTGGAACAAACAAGCCTTAACTATGAAAGACATAAGGTGCAATTAAACGGTGAAGTTGGTGAAGTTCAAAAATAACAAACTTAGGCCAATATAGGCATTCATAAAGATGGTGAAGTTCGAAAAAACTTATGAAATCTACTATTGCAACTTAAAAATGATAAACAATCATGAAATCTTCATAAAAGAGTATATACTCACAAGAAGATCATAAGGACCGAAAGGCCCCTTAAGGAGAGTTTGAACAAAAAAACATATACAACTCCCAAGAAGGAGAAAACTCCATTAAAGTGGGAGAAATCCCAACAAAATAGATTCATTAACAAAACCTTATGATAAATAAGATTGTACTATGGCTTAAATAAAAATTAAACATTTATTGAGGAAAAATTTAACACTCTTAAGTTTTATAAAAAAAAAACATGACTTAATAGATTATTACCTATTCCTAATGAAATAAGTACACACTAGACATTAGTGAAGACCATAACTTTTGTAATGAAATATGCGGAAAAGCAATAGAGTGCATTAAGCACTTACAACATTCACTAATGAGCAAACAAAAGGGCAAACACCAAAACCCACAAGAGACAATCACAACATAAAATTATAAATGTCTCTTATTGAAAAGAGAGAGAACTCTCTAAATGTTGAAAACATCCTTAAGAGTGTAAAGATGAAAAGAAAATCATCATATTCCATAAGATCATTTTAAAACTTAATTCAACCGGTATTATAAAAAAAAACTTTCTTAATTAAATGTTGCTCATATAAAACGGACACATAATATGGAATTTTTCATATATGCCAAACATTTTTCAAAAAACTATATTTCACAAGCATTTTAATCTTAACATACCTTTCTTTAAAGACTAAACATTCATATAAAGGTATTTTCATAAACAAGATTAGGTTTAAAATGTAAATTCAAAGTTCCAACGGTCATAAATTTTTACCGACCCATTAAAGCAAGTTTTGAGCAATCATATATCTAATTTTTCGCCAAACAAGTTATCATTTAAAGTTTTTCAAAGAAAAACATACGAAAACGATTCAATGGAGTAGCAAGTAACTCAAAAAAGACATAATGACAAAAAGCACACATAAAGAAAAGGACATATTACATTCTTCATACAATACTCAAAGAAATAAAATGCATACCGAATAACTATAAGAAAGACAATAGAGAGAAACGAACACTTCACCATTTTTCTTTAACAAATTCTTGAATACCACGCTTCCCGATGCACCAAAGAGCAACTCGATCTCAACCTTGCTCTGATACCATGTTAGAAAGTGAGTTGGAATACATTGGGTTCAATAATGAACCCATATTTATGCACGTGAAGTGCAAATATACCCATTAAAGGGAAACAACACAAGCACATAATGTGCTAACCCATAAAACCCATAACAAGGGAAAAATATGACATAAAGTCATAAGTTGCATATCATTGAAGAAACAATGGACAAGGGGTAAAAACCCCATTACAATGGAGCATAAGCTCCCTCAAGAAGTAAGAAATACAAAGGGGAAAGCCCCTATTTATAACAACAAAAAGGAGCCTTGGAGGGGCTCCACTCATAGACGTTGGAGCCCCTCCAACGGTCACAAATGTGACCGTTGGAAGGGGCCCAACGTCTATTTGAGTGGGCCCCCCAAGGTACCTTTTGGTACTTGAGAAAAAAGAAAAAGAAAAATAAAATAAATTACAATCACATCCATAAAGTGAATGTGCGTAAAACAGAGGAAAAGACTAAAATACCCCTACGGCTAAACAAAAGGAAAATATATATTTTATATATATAAATAGGAGGATACATATACATATATACCATATATGTATATGTATCATCTTTTATATATATAAAATATATCTAATTACAACAATTGATGGGTACATTTTAACATAGACATGGTAGTACTTTTCTTGTAAACATAATTTTTACAAGTATATCAATTAATGCAAGGGATTGCCATGCAATTTTGAAATTTGTGAGGTAACAAAGGTTCACAAGCTGTTAATTTTTTACTACAAGCTGTGAATATATGCAGCACACTCCAAGCTATATGTGTGGAGAGAAACACAGGAATGCCAGGGTAATATAACATTACACCACATTATAAATAATACAAGTGTTGGCTGGAAATTTTCAGAAATTCCAAACCATGTGTTGACAATACTTACAAAAAAACTTTTCGGAAAAGGAATTTAAATACAGAAACCCAGTTAATGATGCAGACCAAGAAAGGGCAAAAGGACCATTCTAGCATGGAAAAAATTAAAATTCTGCTCTATTTTTTATTAGAATATTCTTGCAGTTTCATCCAAGTTTCTTCCTATTTGACAAATGCTATCTCATTTGAATACTACATGGGATTGTTAGTAATTGCATCATTTTCTTGTAGACAATACTAAAGTTACTAGCAGGAGATGATCAGGAGTTGTTCCATGTAATCCCTATCCTCCTTGGCTGCCATAAGTCTAGCACATCTAAACCAGGTGAATATTTGGAAGCTGCAAAAGTGCGTGAAATCTTGGGTTTGCTAAAGGATACTGCATTTAGCCATTTAATGGAGGTAATTTGCTTAATACTTTCTTGTGTATATTGCTTATTAAAGCTTCATAAGCATGTGTTGCAGAAACATCCTTTTTGTTTATTTTTTCGTTTGTGTGTATGTCTGTGTGCACATGTGGCATGCCTGCTTGCTATTTAACTTATTTTGCAAAATGTAAAAATACAGCTAAGGTGAGAGTTGCAATTTTTCATTTTTGATATTGTACACTGTCCTCCTAGCTCAACATAATGCTATTATTTTAGTGTTTGTGTCAGTGGCCAGTACCAAGGGTCAGTGAGATTTTGAGAAATTGTCTATGCTGATGCATTTAAGATGGTTGAGAGATGGCATTAAGAAGAATAGCTACTTGTGATTTCTCAAAAAAAAAAAAACATTTCCTTCTCAAAAAAGACTAATATTTACCTGTTGATGGTCTTCCTAAAATATGTATCTATGTGAGTTTTAGCTAGCAAATTATAGGGGAGAGCTTGGTCTACAAAAAATATAAGAACATCTTCCTTGTCATGCACCCTTTGAAGATGATAGTTGGTGGTTCATTTCTGTCTGGGGAAGTGCAATGTGCTAAAAAAAGACGTGAAATTTCCTTCTTCAGACTTTATGAAATATTTTGCACTTTGGAGAATGTTGTAGACTTGTAAGTAATGAAAATCTTCTTGGGAAATTTTATTGCTCCTACATGGAGATGGGGCACTCTGATTTTGTGTCTTAAAAATGTTTGTCTAGTTGTTTCTCCTTTCCTTTGGAGATGCTCTGGGGCATGAGCCATTGCTTAGTTAGCAATTTCTGGAGTGGACTTGATAGAAAATGACATTTAAATTATAACACTCAGTGTAGATTAATCAGATGGTTTCTTCATTAGTTGAAATGACACTTCAACTTCATTTGTTTCTTGGTACACTATGGAAGTGCTGCTTACCATGTTCACCTTGCTGGATGTTTAATGCACTTAATTGGGTTAGCAAATATCTTCTCTCCATTGCTGTAATTTTTTTTAACTTCATTCTGGAGAAAAAGGATTGTTGAAGCATTCTAGGATCCCTGATCATATGATATAAAACATAAGTAAATACTATGTTAAACTTTGTGGCGTATGAGATGAATTTTGTTACTTCACTTGACTGTCCTACATGTGTTAGAAGAAGAATCAGAAAAATTGGAAGATCAATCTCCCAAAGACATAAGTACATATGCTTGAGGAGAAAATGAACAATCATGGCTGACCTCCTTGCTACACACCTAAAGGTGTACCTACTTAGGAGCCAACTAATCCTATTTCCAAAAGCATACGTGATTCCAGTGAAGCTCTTGCTGATAACCTTCCAATTACTCTAAGAAGAGGGGATCAGTTGTGTGCTTGCCACTTTCTTTGTCGTTTTGTTTCTCATCATGTTGTTTTTGAACCATACAGAATGTTTATGGGCAATCCAAAATTGAATCCAATTCGTAAAAGTATAGAAGAGTCAACATCACATCCAAAATGGACTGAAACCATGATGAGCAAATGAAAGCTCTAAAGAGAATGATACTTGGAGGGTTACTATGATTCCAAATGTAAGAAAAGCAGTGAGGCCCAAATAGATCTATAGTCTAAAGTCCAAATCAGATGGATCCATGGATAGATACAAAACTAGATTAATTGCCAAGGGGTCCATTCAGATGCATGGTATCAATTATCATGAAGGCTTTGCTCCCTTAGCTAAGTTGAATCTCATCAGACTTATCCTTGCCCTAGCTTACAAAAGATGTGTCTCACATGAGTTGGATGTGAAAAATGCATTTTTACATGAGAATATTTAGAAAGATATCTGTGTCTCCTCTTCAAGGGTTCTACCCTCTAAGGGCAATAGAAGTGAAGTGTGTCAATTGAATAAAGCAATTTATGGGTTAAAACATTCATCTCGTGCATGGTTTGAGTATTTTAGTAGCCATCATTCAATTTGGCTACAAGTATTAGTGATCACAACTTATTTGTGTAAGAGAGAATGCTTCTATTATGATATTGTATGTAAATGATATAGCAATTACAGCTATGTCACAGGGATTCTGCATAGAGGCTGCCACACCTGCATCGACGCGACGTGGGATTGGATGCAGCACCCGGTGTGGTGAATGTGACCCTGAGTGCGGTCAATCCACACTCAGGGTTATTTTTGTCCAAAATAGATACATTAAAAAAATATTTATTTAAAGTTTTGTCTCATATACAAAGCTTTGAAAGTTTGAAACGTTGTGCACTAAATGTTTTGAGCCACACACATTCTTTTACTGTTTTTAAAAAGCTTTGTCATAAAAAGTTGAGCCATTACATTCTTTTATACTTTGTATAGAGCTTTATCATAAATGCATTAATAAAATAAGTGAAAACTGCATTGGAATGAATTTCTATATTAATTGGAGAGAATCGAGTAGGTCGGATTTTGTATTAAATGGGGAGAACCGAGTAGGTCGAACTTTTGTATTAAATGCATTAATAAAAAAAGTGAAAACTGCATTGCAATGAATTTTTGTATTAAATGTATATAAATTTAAATATGATTAAGCAATACCTGATTAAACAATACTTCTAAATTTTTATTGTTTCTTCTGAAAAGCAGATTTTTTTATTGATTACCCTCCTGAACCCCCGCACCCAAGTTTTTTTAAAGTGCCGCACCCGCACCCGCACCCGCACCTATGTGACATAGGATTACAGGAGATGATGTAGATGGAATAAAAAGGTTAAAAGAGAGGATACAAGAGGAGTTTGATATTAGAAACTTGGGAGCACTTAACTACTTTCTTGGGATTGAAGTTCTTTGATCAAGGTGTGATCCTAACTGAAACGACATGTTCTAGACTTCCCAAAATTACTGGAATATTATGTTGTAAAGCTATGGACAACCCCATCGAGCCTAATCATAAGCCAAGAGGATGTTGAGATGTATCAACATATATCTCACCATTACATAGCCAGATGTGGCATATTCAATAAGTGTGGTGAGTAGATAGGCGTGCCTGCCCCCCAGAAGATTTTTTTTTTAATAAAAAAAAATTGGACACAAATGACCGCACCTAGGGTCGGGTTGACCACACCGGGTGCCGCACCTGCGTCGCGTCGCGTCGACGTGGGTGCGGCACCCGGTTTGCCGAGTCCCTGTGACATAGGGCATTTCTATCTTTGTAGCCATTTTCACTATGCAGGGTCACTTTTGTTATTTATCCACCCCTTTTGCGATTAATGTGTATAATGAACAGTGTAACCCGATATGCAAATCTGAGCCTCATTTTTTCCCTTCATCGTTGTCTTCTTCATTTTTTCTTCCTTATCCTCTTCCCCTAATCTCAAGCACTTATTCCTTTTCTTTTTGAGACAAAAACTCAATCACTTATTCCTAATGTCAATAGTGTATGAATACTGTGGATTGAACATATCATATGGTACTTCCAGATCTGTGTGGAGAATGATTGGTTTGATTGATGACAATATGACAGTATATGAATTCATTTTGTTGTTTACTTGCAAATATATCTGGTCTATTGATCTATCTTGTATCTGATTTCTTTTTGAAGATAAAGATGAACTTTCTCTAAAGAGGAGATAATCAGTAACAAGTCACAAAAAAATATAAAAGAGTAGTAACTTCAAAAATGACTGAAATCTAAAAGAGAGTAAAACAAGGTATATGCTTAGCTCAATTTATTTGCTATAAAGTCCCCAGCCTACTCGACCAGTCCCATTGTATAGCAATACCTGCCTACTTTGCTTCAGCATAAAGTTGTAATTGTGACTGTATTCTCGTGTGTATTGTCGGCGGGTTCTCTTTCTTGTCATTATAAACCCTCTTATTCATTCTTGCCAAATATATGCCACCTTGCCAAAAAGATCCGTCATCTCCGATCTGTTTAACATTTCTTGCCTTTTAATCTGGTCCATGGGCCTATAAGGATGTATCTAAAGGATGTGATATCCCATGTGCTGAAGTTTCATTCCGGCCAGGATAGTTGAGAATGTAAGAGAAAGAGGAGTAGGCCCAAAGTAGGTGCCAGGATGTCTCTTCATTCTTGCCACACAGTTGCAGGAGACCAAGTGAAAGCCTCACTTTTTAAAGCTTCCCTGGGTCAATATGCTGTCTAGCAAGACTAGCCAAGCAAAAGTTACTGATCTTGAATTTGATGGGGCCCCAAATGTTTTTTTTTTCGGAGTAATGAATTTAGGGATTCACTCATAGAAAAATAACTGGATTTTGAAGTTAAAAGCTCCCATCTATTGAGCATTTTCTTTTAATAAAATCCTCCAAAGAGTTCAAAAACCGATTTCTCAGTTTGTGGGCATGGTGACAAATGTTAAAAGCGACAAAATCTCGTTTTTCAAAAACTCATGAGAAATTGAAATTTTTTCATAAATCTCACATTTTTTGGCAAAATCTCAGCAATAAAAAATTTAATTAAAAAAATATAAAATTAGTTTTTATAAGAAAATATTAATAAAAAATATTTAAAAATAAAAATACATGGTTTTTTCACTATAAATAGCTGTTTAAAATGTAAATATCATGTTTAAATCACGGTATTTATGTTTTTTCATAAATCTCATGATATTTTGAAAATCTCACGAGAAATTGCCGTTTTAGACTTTCAGGCAATTTCTCGTGATATTATCACAAGATTTTCATAAATCTTGCGATATTTGTCACTATGCTTGTGGGTAGGATCTAACCAATTTTCAACTACATTAAGCGATGACTCTTATGGAATGATATGCCCCATTCTCCTCCACCAGGCCAGCAATCAGCCATCATACTCTGTTTATTGGTAGCTGGTTGATATGGGTTATGAAATCTCAATCTTAGTTTTCTTTTCTTGTCCATGGGTCCAACCAAAACATAGCATTATGGCCATCTTCCAGTGTTGGACTGATGCACTCCTCAAAGTCCATCAAAACCTTCCATATGCCTGAGTAATTGTTTCCCTGGGTTCTATTCCCATGTGAAAGATAGTCCCATTAGCCCACATGTTTTATCAATGATTACCGCCAGCTAGTATCATAAAACAATTCTGACCTTCATTTTGTGGAAAAAAAGAAAGATATTTTGCTTCTACTACTGTGTTCTTGAAAATAATAGTTTTTAATAATTATTTATTTAAATACATGCCAACAAGCAGACAGTGTATGATATTCTTGTCATGCCACTTGCATCATGAGAAATCTTTAGAAACATAATAAGGATCATGCATGTCAGATCATGTCTTTTTTAGTCTTTCTTTTTGTGTAAGCCTATCCATTCTGTGTCAACATTAACTATAGGCATTAATCCCATTTCAATGCATTTTCAAACAAATATTTGACATGTAAAGAAGATTATGACCAACTATTTCCAATTCATACTTTAATAGGGAGATATTCCGGCTTTTTGCATGTTGCAGGTCATTCTGGAAGTGGCACCCGATACTTTATATGATGAGATCTTCATCAAAGTTTTGAGGAGTTCCTTTCTGGAAATATCATCTCATCATTGTGGCAACTTTGTCATTCAAGCTTTAATTTCTTCTGCAAGACACAAAGATCAAGTATGTGCTGGTTATCTATTCTTTGGCTGATCTGCAAATGTTGTTTTCATTACACACGAAGATTTGCACAAATGGAAGATTTATTAATTTTATTTGAATCTCCTGTTTTGTTTTTCAAACTTTTGGTGTTAAACTGTTGACTGCCTTTATCAGAATTTAGTTTGTATGTGGACTTCAGTTTTTGTTTGGGCATCTTGATTAATATGTCTAATTGGATTAGCAGCTGCCTTAGTGCTATTCCTGGCTTAATGCCAACCAAATGTCAGAACGGGTTAAATATGAGGATCATGACCCACAAAATTGTGAAGCATTTACATACCCTTTGTTTTTGGATTGTTGATGTATGTATGCTGAGTTGTTTTTCTTGAAAGGTATGTGTATAGAGATAAAGAAGTAGAAATGGACTCTTATCATGTTTCCTTATTTGCACTTTGTTGTCCTAATGAACATCAAAATAGCCCCCATCTGTCATGGAGTTTACACAGTGTCAAGAGACAAAGTTACGGCTAGAATATCTAAAATTAGAGGTTGCAGGAATAGAAGATGGTATGTGTATAGAGATAAAGAAGTAGAAATGGACTGGTATCATGTTCCTTATTTGCACTTTGCTGTCCTAATGAGCATCAAAATATCTGTCATGGAGTTTGCACAGTACCAAGCGTCAAAGTTACAGCTAGAATAGCTAAAATTAGAACTTCATGCATCTGGGCTTATCTTGTTTTTTAGGGGAAGAAAATTTTCATTGGAAGATGAATGGAATATATGACTAGGAGCCATCCAAAGCAAAGAGCAATTATTGCAACGAGAAGAACATGTGCCTACCTCTACTGTTTGGATTCTTTTGAGCATATCCCTCAAATACTAGTATCTTGAATGGGGTTCCTGAGATATTTCTTGAAGAGCTTGAGTAGGAGTTTGTGGCTTGTCTTGTTTTCCCTCCAGCTATGTGTACATATATGGAAAAAATATGTATGGGTCTTTTTTCATGGAAAGTAGAGATTTCAAGTGGTGAGATCTGAGGTGCGTTTGTTATGATGGCTTCCTTAAGGGAGAACATTACCATCGTTAGTTACATAACTTCTCAAGTGATGAAACCTATTGGAGGGGTTTCTTCATTCTCTAGTAAGAGTCAAAGCTTCCAAATCACCAAAGTGAAGTGCAATTTAAATGTAGTTTCTATCCGTCAAGGGAAGCTTGCTTAGGTCAATGGTGGAGTCAAGAATCCCAATGAAAGTGATCCTCATTGTGTGGATTGGGAGAATAAAAGTTACCTTGCCATTTGCTTACTTCCTATAATCCATGGACCCATCCATTAGAGAAACCTTTTTAATTTTTGAGACCCTAAAGGGATTTTGGATGCATGTTTGAAAAACAAAACTGTGGCAAAGAAGTACGATGTTATATATAGAATTTGGAGATATAAGCAAGAAGGCTGGTCATTGAATGACTATTACAATGACTTGGTAAATTTTGGCAGGAAGTGAGCCTCTATCAGAGCTAAATGTCCCGTGTAAGAAGGTAAGAAAGGTCAGAACTCAGAAGAGGTGTGATTTATTGTATAAACTTGATATTGAGCATAAGCATATCAGGTCAAATATCATGTGGCGTGAGGAATTACCCTCACTAGGTGCATGTACACCCTTCTTTAGAGAGAGAAAATAGAGATGTGGCTATCTTTGAAGAACAAGGCATTAAAAGATCCACTCTCCTTTGTGAGAACCCCTCCCAAAAGTTCAGTGAAAGGGGTAGAACCACAGAGGTAGAGAGAGAGTGTCTACTTAAGGCCGTGGTAGAGGTCTCAACTTTGTGAATTAGAAAATAAACTCAAGTGTACTCATTGTAGGAAGGCTAGGCATACTAGGAATCAATGTTGGGACCTAGCAAGGATGCCTACACCTAGGGTACTCAAGCATAAAATGATGGTCAAGAGAAGAAAAACCTTAAAGATTGTGAAATGGCTCTTTTCAGGAAAAGTATTTAGGAATTGTAGCTCAAGTCTGCTGATCATACTAAAGAGGGTGTATCCATCTCCATGCATCTTAACTCATCTGGCATCTATTTCTTAGATTATATATTCAAAATATACAAATCACATGGGATTGAGATGTAATGAAACAAGGTACAATAGAACAATAGGGAAACAAACACAATGCCAACAAAGGGCTTTAATAAACTCACTTAAAGTTGGTCACTAATGGACCAAATACAATCTCAAAAGAGATAAAAATACCAAACAGCACAAGAGGCATACAAGCCTATAAGATGGGAAAAAACTCTAGAGAAAAACCCTCAAATGCTTCTAAAAGCATTGAGGAATAACAAGGGAGTGAGGCTCTATTTATAGAGCCTCACTCCAACACATGGGAGGCAGTCCAGCTCTTTGGACTGCCTTCCAACAGTCATTATTATGACTGTTGGGTGGCAGTCCAACGTCTGCTGCCCAACAGTCATATTTTTGACTGTTGTGCCCAACAGTCATATTTTTGACTGTTGTGCCCAACAGTCATATTTTGACTGTTGTGCACAACAGTCATAAATATGACTGTTGTGCCTAAGCTGTATGACAGTTTATTTATTTATTATAATGTTAAATTACATTTCAGTCCCTAGTGGACTGTACTATATGATAAAAGACAAAAATACCCTTATTGGGTATTTGGATACAATTTTATTTTTAACATGAGATGTCTATTCTCTAGGTATCAATATCATGCATCTAACCATAGTGTAAGTTTAGGGGGCGTTTGATTCACGGACGCACGTGGACAGGACACCGCATCCTGTCCTACGCTGTCCATGGATAGGACAAGACACACTATCCCGGACTGTCCAGCACCCTCAATTTTTTTTTCTGAGTGTGTTTGGCATTTTCTCTTCCTCCCTATTCCGTTGGGTGGGGGAACAACAGTGGGCACAATTTTCCTGTCCTCAGGGCACACCACAAACGTGTTTCCGTGGGTGCACGGACGCGTGTGAGGCCTGCGAACACGTGGGGATGGTGAATCAAACACCTCTTAAGATTGGTTGATAGGTAGTCTCCATTGCCCACTCTTCGACAAGGAATAGTTAACATGGTTGATTTTCTTACATTCAATGTTGCATACACCTAAATTTTCAGTTAGCTTGCTATCTATAAAATTCCACGTGAAAGACCTTAACTATTGCATAACCATTTTCCAAACTACTATATATTTCAAGACTTTAAGACAGGGAAAATCGTTGATCATGAACTTGAGAGAAAGTGATTGTATACCCTTAGTGTTCCTTGTGCTCTGATGTCCCACAATGCCAAGTTGTCATGTAATTAGAAGTCAATTCTGTTGATGCATTTGAGGTTAGGGTATCTGCCTTTGTCTAATTTGCTAATTTTGTACCCAAATATAATAATTGTCAATAATAGTCATGTTATCTATCATGGAACTTGTCGAAAGGCCAAGCAGTGCAAAACCTTCTTTCCAGTCAGATTTCTAAGAATTTTGCACCTTTTAAGCCTGTCCATTTTGAGGTGTTAGGACTGACCTCTATAGTATCTATCTTCGATTATAGATGTTTTATTTCATTTGTGGGCGACTTTTCAAGAATGAGAGTTGCTTAGTTGTTAAGATCTAACGTTTGTATCTTTTTTCAAACTTATCACAAATTAGTTGAGACTTAATATCGAAAGTATCCCTCTCAAACCTCTTATCATAACACCCCTCAACAAAGTGGGGTTGCTAAGAGGAAAAACAGACATTTGTTATATGTTACTCATGCACCGTTGTTTGAGATGAATGTTCTTAAGGGTATTGGTCGGAAGATGTCTTATTACTACTTACCTTATTACATATGTTTTTTGATGGCCTTTAAGGGGAGTCTCTTATTCATATTCTCAGACCGCATGATTTTGTCTTTTCAGTCATCGGTATAGTACTTGATTGCGCTGTTATATTCACATACCTAACGTCTCTAGAGATAAGCTTAACCCTAAGGCTATGAAAGGTAATTTTTATTGGATAAAATGTATAATCGAGACTCATCTGTTCATGGAAACTTGTGTCATTCTGTATGACCATCTAACACTTTGATATTCGATGTCCCTGGAATTGGTGTTTGCCTTGAAAAATGATCTGTTGATACTTTAGTTGTGTTGGGTCCTGATTATTGTGCTGTACTTGAATTTTACAGATGAGCTTAATCTGGGAGGAGCTTGGTCCAAATTTTAAAGAACTGTTCAAAATGAGAAAGCCTGGAGTGGTTGCTTCTTTGCTAGCAGCATGCAAACGATTTCATACACATGAGAAAGAGGTGCCTTTCTCTTCTGTATTCTTTTCTGTAATCATAATTGTATGATATCCATCTCATGCTCCTCTCCCATGGCATGCTGTACATTCAGTATCATCATGTATTGGGTCTATCCAGTTATTTAAATTTCTTAAATAAAGACCACAGTATTAATGTAGCGTGGATGATGAATCATCTAGGCCATCACATTTGCAAGCTGGCACCATAAAATTTGTAGCTAGAAGACTCACAGTTTCGTGAAAATGGCTAATTGAAGTCAGGCTAGGATACCATAATAAGGAACCAAAGATATATCAGGCTGGAATATCATAATAATTTCTTCTTCACCATCAAATTTGAAACCTCTATTACATGATGGTTGGTTCTAGTTGGATATGGCCAAAAACTTGTGACATTTTGAAGCAGATGCAGATGAGATAATGAGATCAAATTAATGCCATACTCAATGATATTCCTCTCAATCTAGTGATAGTGGCCCGTAGTCTGTATCCGTTTCTTGAAACAACTGTTGTATATAGTGCATGTGTATGCTTGCAACCTTTGGAAAGTTAATGGTGGCAAGTGTTCTTAAATGCATAAGGTTTTTTGTTTGGATTCAGTCAGTTTACTTGTGTATACTCCTATCCTGATTGGTCAAGACTGTTTTAGTCCAATGTAAAATTGTAAATTATATTGAACACATGATCCAAATCAACCAGGATAAAGGTTAGTGAATATAAGCTTTAAAATGCAGCCTCCTCAATTACTTGATTGAAATGTAGCATGTAAGCTATGAACTTCTTTCAGCTTGAAATTAAGTCACATTCATTTAGGTTGAAGTCCAACACTACTTGACTAAAAGGATGAACTTACTTTAATAGGTATTATATTCTGTATTAATGTCCTATTTAATATTATAATATAAACAGTCTCTTTAGTAGAGGTTATATTACTCAATGAAAAGGGTCAAGCTAGCCCAACAAAAATTGTTGCCTCGCTATGTCATGAAGAGAGAAAAGGTGAAAGTATTAACTGATATTTTTTTTATGTTATTTCAGAATATCTACATACATCATTTTACATCATAATACATGAAAAATCCTATTGCAATGATAACATGTAATCTGTTAGTTGTGTGTTTGTAACGATACTTTCTTATTTGATGTGTTCTTTGTCTATAGTTTTTAATCTCTTAGTTGCATGTTTGTAATGATACTTTCTTATTTGATGTGTTCTTTTGTCTATAGTTTTTATAAAACAAAAATGCAAAGTTATACTTTTTGATTGCACAAGCTATATATGTTTTCTCTGCGACATGGACAAAAGAATTTAGGGATTGGCAATTAACCTCTTTGCAAACTGGGTTTAGTGGAGATATAAAAAACCCGAATTAATATGCAAATTATGGATAAAAAACAACCTATTTGTATATATGTTTGGGAAGAAATGTGAAATTCTTCAGAGGTGCATAGTGCCTTCATTATCAGCAAGGGGGAACTTGGAAATTGCAAATTGTGTACGTGTATGTGGTATCATTAATCGCAGAAATGTATATCAAGTGAAACCAGTTGTTTTAGCGAGCTCTCAAAATAACATATAGCAATTTTTTCTATCTGTTTGGCTTTTAGTTTGCTTCTGTTAATTAATTTATCTTGTGTTAATGAGCTCTTATTACCATTTATTGTGATTTTCAATAAAATTTTAGTAGAATTACTTGTTAGCAATCAGATTTTTGTCATTCACCTTTTTAATTTTAAAAACATTTGCTCTGCAGTGTTCTCGGGCTCTGGTTGCTGCAGTGCATTCCGATTCTGAACCTCTAAGTTGCATTATTCAACGAGTGCTCTTTCTGGAGAACTACTTTGGCTCTGAAGAGATGGCCAGTTGGACATGGCCAACAGGGATGAAGATTTCAGTTCTTGGATGTTTGATTTTGCAAACTATTTTTAGTTATCCAAGTGTATCTCTCTCTCTCTCTCATGCACACATGACACATGGTGTTCTCTGTTTCCTATTAGTTTCTGTGTCATATTAGTGTTTATGCCCATAGCAGTGAGGAAAATTTTAATTTTCTTTGTGCTCGTTTATGAATGCCATGATCAGTATGTTTTTTTATCATGTGAACAGTCTGACACTTGTTGGTATGGGCCATAGTGTTTATGCCCGTAGCAGTGAGGAAAATTTTAATTTTCCTTGTGTGCTCATTTATGAATGCCATGATGATGTGAGCAGTCTGTGGACACTTGTTGGTAAGGACCATATATATGTGGCCGCTAGAATATGTTAACTGGAAATGTGTGAACTGGAGTATGAACCGATATTTTCATGTGGCTTTTTATTTATTTTTCTTAAATTTCATCATACAGACGTGATCTAGATGCTTGGTTTTATAGAAACAGACTCTTGGATCATCCGATTTCGATGCATAAGGATCTTTTAAGGCTTGAACATCAATGGTTCAGAAGTTTTGTAAATATTCAAGCATCCGAAAATCACATTTATTTTATCGAAAATACATGATCCAACAGTCGATTCCTAGCAAATGCACCATGCCAAATGCATCTGCAGGGTTGGGTTTGCAAAAAAGTGTGGGAAATGCCTAGTTCACACAACAGTTTACATATTTCTAATTAACATTATTCTAGTGACCCTATATATATCACTGTTACCGATATCGCCAATATTTTGAATATAGCGCTATATTATCGGCAATTTCAATCTTGCTGATAATATTGGGAATATATCATGATATTTTTAAAATATCGGCAAATAAAAAATATCATGATATTTTTTAGTTTTTTTTTTTAAACTTTTCATTAACTATTTTTTGTTTCTTTTATATTTTAAAACTTTTAAAACATGTTTCTTTATATTTTTAAAAGAAAAATAATACAAAACTTATTATTTTCTTAGGTTTTTTTGTTGTTATTTATATTTTTTTCAATTTTTAAACTCCCGAGATTTATCAACTTTTGAAAATCTCTCCGAGAAATACCCTTGCCAAGAAATTACCTTTAACAATACAGGTGACTATGATATATATATATATGGTGCTTCTATTGTGTAACTGTATCACCATAACATGTGATGGTTAACACTTGCTTTACATAGTTCTAAGCTCCAAAAGCAAAACCTACCTTTGGAAATGTTTGACATGTTTCATTTACTAATTTCATGTGTTCAAGTTGACTCAAGCATGATATTTTGTACCATTTTTAAATCACCTTAATCTTTATTAACTCTGAGCAGTTGATTTTCACCAATTCAAAAACATAATCTCATGGTGTATTAGACATGATAAAAGCTTATAACATAGTAAATAAACCATGCTAAACCCATTTATTCTTAGATCTTTGGAATTGCTGCTGTATTGCTCAAGGATCAGTCACACAAGAAGAGTATTTGGGGCTGAAGATAGGACGATACCCAATATGGGTCGTCCTTTAGAATCTCACTATTTATATTAAAAGCACAAGACATATTATAAAATTGCCTCTAATGAGAATAGGGGTTACAAGCAATAAAAAATTACAGGAATACCTTTGTACACATTAAATAAAATACAGCTATTCTAAGAGCCTCTCTCAAGTTGTAGATGGTTCACAACCATGGACAACTTGGATTTCAAGAACAAATATCTTTGCTTGGTGAGACTTTTAGTGAAAATATCTGCAATTTCATCTTTGGTTCCAACAAACCTGGCCTCCAATTCAAGATCCTTAATTTCCTGTCTAATGAAGTGCTGGTCTATATCAATGTGCTTTGTCCTGCCATGCTATATTGGATTTAGATAAATCTTGATTGCACTTTGGTTATCACAATACAACACTGATCTCAAAATTCTTTCTCTGATCTTTCTTAATAAATGGTGAATCCATGTCAGTTCTGATGTGGCTGTAACCATGGATCTATATTCACATTCTGTATTAGATCTGGCTACAACCTTTTGCTTCTTATTGCTCCAGGATGTTATATTTCTGCCAACATACGTATAATAACCTGAAACTGATTTTTTTCATCTGGATCACCTGTCCAATCTGCACTGGAAAATGCCATAACAGAAATCACTTCATTTTAAGATCTTTTAATATAAACTAACCATCTCCAATCATTCCTTTTAAATAGCTGAGGATCCTGATAAATTTCTCCATCATATGAGCTTAGTTTTCAACTAAGAGCACTTGGAGTTGGTGAAGGCTTACAATCCATCATCACTGTCTTTGCCAAAAAGTTAAAGAGTATATTTATGTTGTGTCAGCATAGGTGTCCTCTTTGTGATGAACCTCCACACTAAGAAAATACTTTAATTTCCCTAAATCTTTCATATGAAAACATCTACTAAGGAGAGTTTTTATTTTATATGATTCTCACGACTCCCTATGACTATAATATCATCGACATAGATAAGCAACAAAGTAATCATATTGATGCCTATATATAAACAATGTCTAATGCTTGACCTTTTGAACCCATGCTTTTGGATTTCTTTAGAGAAGCTTTTGAACCATGATCTTAAGGCTTGCTTCAGCCCACATATGGACCTTCTCAATCTGATGACATGAGAAACAAAATCCTTCTCACTAAACCTAGGCAACTGCACCATGTACGCTTCTTCTAAGCTCTCATGAAGGGAAGCATTATTCACATCCAGTTGGTTTAAGGACTAGCCATAGTCCAGAGCAAGGGTTAGAATAATTATTATGGTTTTCATCTTCACCACATGACTAAAAGTTTATTTAAAATTCAATTCATACTCTTGAGTGAAACCTTTCTCTACGAGTCGTGCTTTATATCTTTCGATGCTCCCATCTCGTTTGTATTCGATCCAACCATATTCTTGTCCTTTGGCCTTCTCATGACTTTCCATGTTCAACACTCATTTAAAACTTTCATTTCTTCATTTATGGCTTCAACTCATGTGTGATTCTTATAGGATTTTGTAAAAGACATTAGCTCTTGACGTTTTTCAATTTCTGAAATGAAAACTCGGTGATCAAGACTGAAACTTTCATAGATAACCCATCTGTTGATAGGGTGATGAACTCTTGTGGATCTTCTCACAACCTATTCCTTATTAACCACACTTGGCTGCTCATTATCTTGTTGATGCCCATCATGAGCATTACTACCACATTTGACGGACCTGACCATATCTAATCTCCTTGAATCGGTGAATCTCTATCGTCAAATTTACAAAAGATACCGAATGCATCAATTTTATTTTTTCATAAAGCAAATCCAAGAATAACGGGTATAATCATCAATAAAAATAACATAGTATTTGCTGCTAGACAAAGATGCATTGGGAGCTGGACCCCAAACATCAGAATAAACAAGTTCAAAAGGCTTCAAAGCCCCACCATTCCAAGACTTGAAAGGCGAGACGAGACTCTTACAAATATGACAGCTAAGATATAAAGAATCTTTATTACAGGCTGGATTTGGGAATTAATCCATCAGACACAAGTATCTCAACAAAACCATGATTACAATGAGCAAGACGAAAATGCCATGTAGATTTATTGGACTCTGCAACATTTGAAATGGAAACAACAAGAGAAACTGACTTCAAAGTTGAGACACTAACATGCGACTCCGATGAATGATGATCTTATTGATGGTTCATATATTTTTACGTCATTCTCCCTCAACGAACGTATTCTTCGCGAGAAGATCTTTTACATATACAGAAAATGAAGTAAATACAATGTAGGAATTTGTATCATCAACAAGTTTAGATACAAAATTTAAATTCTTCTAAATATTAGGAACACAAAATATTTGACAAGGATAAAAGATTACAAAATTGGTAGAGGAATTTGAGCATTGCCAACTAGTGTGATTCCTACCAAACTATGGAATTAATTTGAACACTTACCTACATCACCTGTAGTATGAGTGAGGGTTCCAGAATCAATGTACCAATAACCTTCTTCACTCTTTTTGAAGTTAAGACCCACAAGAGCAGCAATAAGAGAATCCTTTTTAGTTCCTGGTTGGTTGTTAATACACTGTCTCTAGTTGGAATTTTGACCTTGAATATCTGTTTGGTTCTTATTTTGGACAATCTTGACCTCAAGATTGTAGTTGGGGTCATCCTTCAACCAGCAGTTGGCCTTTAGATAACCCTTCTTCTTGTAGATATGATAGGTTAGAGCACCTCCTCCTCAATTTTGATTAGGAACTCCTAAGGGCTGCATATTAGGCAAGGGCAAAATACTCCTGCCTCCTTGATTGTTTCCATGACCATGACTGCGAGGCTCCCCTCAAAAGATTCCATGTCCTCGACCTTGTCCAGCAGCAGTATTAAGAACATCACTAGAAGACCCTACACCTTTGCTTTGATCCTTCAAACTGTTCAGAGATAACTCATAATGCAAAAGCTTAGATGTAATCTCATCAAAGGTAGGCAAGGCAGAGAGAAGAGACAAAGTAGTGGATAAGACATGAAACTCCAGTTCAAGTCTACCCAAAGCTTGTTGAACTTTTTCCTTTTTCTGTATCTCACATCCAACCATGTCTAGTTGGTCCGTGATAGACTTCAACTTGTTCAGATAATCAAGAACACTCATGGACCCTTTTCTGAAATTCCTTCTTTAATTTAAATACATAATTCGGGCCTTTGAAATCTGTGAATAGGTCTGAACCAATCTTCCCCAAAGCTCCATGATGTTGCAATCATCTCGTATGCCGATGAGCACCTCCTGCGAGAGAGTAGAGGTGATATAGGAAACAGGGGTCTAATCCCTCTTCATCCAACTGATATATGTTGGATTCTGAATGGTGGATGACAACACAACCACCCTTTTATCATCCTTTTCTTCTCATAATGTGAGCTCTGGTGGGATCTTGACTGATCCATGGAAGTGCCCTGCAAGATCCTGACTTCTAATGAATGGTGAAATCTATATCTTCCAATTCACAAAAGTGGAATGGTTCAATTTTTTAAATACTAGCTGAGGTAGAAAATTGGAGGATAAGGCTAGATGAGGATTTGGATCCATGAAAACAATGAATATTGTGTAAAGGATGAACAAAGTTATACAAGAGAGAGGAAATATGAAAAACGTGAATCATGGGAACAAATGGATTCCATAGGCACAATAAAGAAATTGTTTCCTCAATATTTCATGTCACAATAAGTAAAGAAATCAATCAGAAACCACCGAGAGAAATAAATGAGATCTGCGTTTTTTTTTGTAGATTAGATCAATGAAACAGAAACAACAAAAAAATATATCAACAGATCAAACGGTCTTCTATTTTTTTATGATGACCTGAAATAATATGCCATGCGGAAAACTCAAAGAGATATATGGCAAAGTATGGGGATCGATGGAAAAAAAATCTTAATATTTGGGACGTTTTTCAGATTTGTAACATACCCAAAACAGAAAACTTAGAGAATGAAGGAAAACATATAGATCGATTTATATGTTATGATGAAAAGAGAAAGAAGACGATGTTGGGTCAAGAAAATATTAAGAAATAGCAACAAGAGTTGGATTAGAAACAAGAGATAATGAAAAGAAGTGACATATCAAAGAGAAATAAGAGATATGGATGACTTGGAGAAGAAGAAATCTAAGTCAGGGTCTTTCAAGTACCATAATGAATCATTCTTCAATCCTATACTCTGATACCATCTTAGATTTTTGGAATCTCTGCTGCATTACCCAAAGATCTGTCACACGAGAAGAGGAAAGATGAAGAAGAGTATTTGGGGGCTGAAGATAGGATGATACCCAATGCGGGTCATCCCTTAGAATCTCACTAGTTATATTAAAAGCACACAACATATTACAATATTGCCCCTCATGAGAATAGTGGTTACATACAATAAAAATTACAGAAATACTCCTATACACATTAAATAAAATACAACTATTCTAACATTTATATGGTTAGATTTAACGTTTAGTGGCCAGATCCATTAAATAAGAGTATGCACCACCATATGGTATCATGGTACAGAACTACCATATATATAAATTCAAGGTTCATTTAAAACCATTAGGACTTCTCCAACATTCATGATCAACTTGCATAACTTTATGCAGCATACTTTGTTGCATTGTGATTCTGGATGAAACCATGGATATGTTTTATAGGCTTATTCATATGGGAATCTTAGTCGAGGAACCTTGATAATCATCTTCTTTACTGTGATTACATTTTTGTTATGCCTTCACTTTTCATTACTTTTGTTTACAATATAATTAGTGTCAATATCAATCTCTTGTTTGTGTCATAAATTTGATGTAATACAGAAATACGTTCAGCCATTTGTCTCAAGTATTGTAACAATGGAATCTGGCCAAGTCCTTGAAATGGCAAAAGATGCTGGTGGTGGACGCATTCTTGAGGCCCTTCTTTCTTCTGATGTTTCTGCAAAACGGAAGTACAAAATAATAGCTAAGTATGCTCTTGAAACTAAGCCGAGAATATGCTGGCTTGATTTTCTGATTGTGTTAGTCAGTAGCATTTATGTGGATACTTTTATCCTGACTCAAAGTTATGTGTTCATTTTGTCTTTGTCCTGAAAAAGATTGTCCTTGCAGTGATGAGTTAAGAAACCCTATTTTGATGACCATGATTGCCATAACCGCAGGAATCATTAAAACAAGCCATTTTGCGTTGTTTGATGTGACTGATGGAACTACTTTCACATAGTTTCATAGCCAATTTTGAAATATTTGATTTGATACATTCCATTCAGATTGCAGATTAACTAAATGTGTATTCACATAGACAAACATGCATAAAGTTTTGTTTGAGAATTGAGGACTAGTTTATATAGGAAATTCCCGCACATGATGCCATGACAATGAGTATGTTTAGTTGGGGTTTGCCTGATACAACCTTGGATAAAGTGCCATTTCATTATTTTCATCAGTAAAGCATGTAAGATGTGGGTTTTTCCCTGGCACTTATTTTGCTTTTCTGTTAACATTTTTTGGAAGCACATGCGGCCTTACCTAGATGCTTGCTGCAGATAGAGGATTGAATATTAGTTTGTTTTATTCAAGATGCAGTTGCATTTAACTAATTGCTGACTGCGTTTATAACTCTTGCTTTTATTGTTTATCTTTTTAATAGACTTGAAGGCCATTTTGGTGAGCTTGCGATGCTGCCATCTGGCTCCTTCACAGTAGAGAAGTGCTTCAATTGTGGATCATTGTCCTTAAAAGAGCTGATAGTGTCCGAGTTGACTTCTATGCAAGTAGAACTTTTCAGGACAAAGCATGGACCCCATATGTTAAAGAAATTTGATGTGTCCAGGTTTCTCTCTCTCTCTCTCTCCATTAGAATATGTATTTACTCTAACCGTCTATTGCTGTATTGAATTTGGTTGTGAGCGGAGTGTAAGGTCATTTCAACGAGTCCATGGAGGAGTAGAGGGACGTTTGAGTTCTTTGCAGTTGGGCTGAACTGCTATAGTGTGCACTAAAGTTTCTCACATGTCCGTCTCTCTACAACCATGCAGTTCTGTCTTTGAATCTTTTGTGCTTGAATAGTGTTGGAAATTAAAGTTGTAGTTTATTTTTTATTGTATATTGTTTGCAACAATGTGCAATGACTGAATGACCCATCATAAACTCTGATGTGTGGCCAGTGTTTGCTACATTGTGACTTGAATCTAGACGTGGGAATTGGAGTTGACCTGACTGGTCAGTTGCTTTTCCTGGGTTCTCTTTTGGAACATGGAGTTACCTAGTAGTTTACACTACCTGTCCCCTGACATGGGATCATGATTTTCAATATCATGAGCAAAGCCGAAGAGAATAGCGTTGAAGTATTACTACAATTCAAATATCAAATGATACAGTGGGTACTTAACCTTGCTGTTGGCTGATACATTTTCTGCTGGCAACAGATTTGCCAGCCGACCCGAACAGTGGAGGTCCATGCAATCATCAAGGCAATCAACGCAAAAGGAGTTTTCTAAGCTGTTTGGATCCAACAATACATCTGAGGGAAGTGGGCTACCAGTGTCATCTTCTCATTCATTAGATGAAAGGATCGGAAAGGATAAAAAAAAGGATGGCATCCCAACTGATGGAAGTGATCGTGCTGTAAAGTTCTTGGGCACAGATATGCCTGGTCTTGATCTATCAATGGCTAAGTTGGGATTCCCGATGAAGAAACTGGCTAAAAAGTCTGTAAATTTCGTCACCAAACCCACAGTCAGGTTAGAAGAGGAAGGGCAAAACTCTGTGTCCAATAAAAAAAGAATGGTGGGGGCGGATACAAGTGGAGTGACTAATAGTGATGAGACTGACATTGAAGTCAAGAGGGAAGATGAAGTTGGACTTTCAGTTACTAATATGCAAAAGAAAGAGAAAGGAATGAAGAGAGAAAAACATGTAGCTTCCTTATCCCCATTCAAAAGACAAAAACTTGGTATAAGGTAACTCCAATTTCCTTTTTCTATACCATAATTTGTTGTTGCCTCATTTTTTTTTCTTTAGTCTTCATATCTGTTTTCTAAAATCAACAAGTCAATCTGGCTTTGATGGTTTTTCAAGAGATATATATCGCCAAACTGTTTCTGTTGTATTTCTAGCTTCCAAATATAAGGTGCTTATGCTTGTGTATGAATTGTTGGACATCTGCATCTTGCATCTCTGTACCTGATGCCCATACCAGTTTTTTTTTCATGAAAATAAATCTGGGCAATAACCCTATGCATTAATTTGTAGCATTAATAGCACAGATTAAATGAACCATGAGTTCATACATCGTGCCAAATCTGGAAGTTTATCCTTCCAGTACATCAAGTTCCATGAACTAGAAACAACATTCTACGTGTTCAGGACCACCAAGTTTTTCACTTTGTTTTTATCTGACGTAATACCTCTTTGCCTCTCGAAGTGCTATAATGGGCTTTGCTCTAAGACCTCCTAGCTTTGTACATGTTTAACTTTGCTATAAGAAGTTTTTGCTTTCTTTTCTTCTTGCTCTTTGCCTTCTTTCTTTTTATGTGATCATGTGTGTATGCTTGTGTTACTGTGTCTGCACATCCATCGAGAGGCCAGCCCTTGGTGTTGGGGAGCACTGAGGCGTGTTGCATGGGCCTTCACTTTCAGCCCATGATACTACATTTGACATTAGGTGAAGAAAATGATTGATGGACATGGTAGAGCAATTATGATTCAATGTTAATAAAATGTAGACAACGTAAAATCGACCATCTTCATCCATCTTCCTTCGTGTTGATCTCGTTACACCATCTCTTGTTGGATCTTATGTTAATCCTATAAACCTGGCTCACCCCTTGCAAGGTGATATTTAATTAAAAAATGATTGTATTGTCCTTATAAAATATCGTGTTTTTAAAAAATGTCTCACAATTTGTTGAAAATCTCTTCATTATCAAATTTTTTATTCTCTACTGTTTTTGGACACTTTTTTTTGCAAATATAACATGATGTTTGCAAAAATCATTTTTGTGAATCCTTAAAAATGTGTGAACCTCTTTTTACTAAAAAAAATTATGTTTGAGGACATTCGTAAATGTGTATGTATTTAGTTACAAGTCTGCAAATATAGTACAACCTTCGTAAATCCTGTAAATCCGAATGTCCTTAAAATGTAAATTCTTTTTACTAAAATTGCATAAGAGGCACACGTAGGAGGACATTCCCAAATGAGTAAGGACATTTGCATGCCAAGGTCAGGATATTTGTAAATGTTGGAGTATTTAATTAAAGGAGGCTCACTAATATGGTACATTTTCAAATTATGAGAATCTCTTTACTAAATATTCACATTTGTGATTGTCCTGACCTCATGCAAATATCTTCACACATTTGCAAATGTATTAAAATACTATTTTTTTTGTATTAAAGGAGGTTCACATATTTTTGGATGTTCACAAAAATTATTTGTGAACGGTGTGCTATATTTGAGAAAGGGGAAAATGTTTTAAAAAAAGTTGAGAATCAAAATTTGAATAGGGTTAGGATTTTGGTAAATTGTGAGGCATTTTGAAGATCCCACCATTTTACAAAGAAATTATGGTCATGTTCCCCCTATTAATCTTTCAAGTAAATCAAACTCGGGATAGACAAGGCCTCTCCCTGTGTTAATAGATTTTTCTGTGTCTTTTAAGGGCTAACAACTTTTGTACTCATTGCAGTCCCTGCCACCAAACGGCATTTGCAGCTCACAAGGTGGAATCCAAGATTCTGTGTTAGGACATGTCCTGCTTAGTCCGCTTCATCTTTTCTATTCTCTTTACAAGTGTCATGCGTTTGAATTGCATGCATCGACAGGACACACGCCCGTCTGTGGACAAGACACTTCTTACTGTCCTACCCTATCCACGGGCCAAAAAAACTTTCTTTTTTTTTGGGTGCGTCTGTGACTGTGTGTCTGCCGCTGTTCTGTGTTGTTGGTGGGGTGGTGGGGGTGCACGGGCATGGAGCAGCAACCTGTTTCAGCCACTGTGGGATGCACCAAATCCCCATCCTTGCGTCCTGCATTTTTGTGGGCATGCGGATGTGCATGGGCGCACTCTTGGTGTGTCCTGCGGACGGGGATTCAAATGCATCTCTTTGTCACGCCACCTTTTTTCTAATGGTGAAAGCTTCTATGCAAAAAGGTGGAAAACGATTTCCCAACAAGTCTTTACCGAGTTATCTTCTCGAAAAAGCAAATCTTTCCCGAGTTCTAGTTATGACTTGTTGAATCACCATATAAATTCTATGATGATTCAAGGAGGAGCCCACAACGGGCCTGCTGAAGCTTGTTCAGCCTTACGACCTATAGCGTCTTGCTCTGTTATGATCTTGGGGATTTTTTGATGGAGTTCCATAGCCGAATTCTGTGTCTGTAGGCTTGTTCCTCTTGTAGCTTCTTCTTCATCTACGCTGGAGTCACTCCTCACCTAAACAAGGGTGAGACAGTAGAATAGGGGAAAGATTGAGGGAAATGAAGATGGGCTGCTAAAGGAGTTTAGAGAGAGAGATACTTTGTTAGTCCTCCCTCCGAGGGCGAAGAACCTCCATTTTTTATCTTAATTCAGCAGAGAGAAACATTACAGCCATGTTCCATTAGTTATTGCCCTAACTAGCAGCTGACAAGAGATATCCAAATACTACTTCCGTTTTATACAATCGACTAAAAACATGACCTAGCTACTACTAGTATATTGTGCCTTAACCATTCAATGTTGGTGGGTTCAGCTCAGCTGAGCTGTCCCTAAACTTTGGATGGGGCAGTTTGCTCCCATCTATCTAACCAATTAGATCACATGTGAAAAGGATGGATGTGAATTGGGATTCCCATAATAGGTAATTGTGATTGATAAGAAATGATGAAAGTTGTTAAGTGGCTGAGAGGGAGATATTGATTGGCATACCAGGTTTATTTTCCATAACTAAGCTTACCAACGATACAGATGATGATTGGAGCCATACAATCAGGAAAATTTGAGCCCCAAATGATGGACTTAAGTTACTAATATTTACATCTAGTGGTTTACTATTACCACCGAGGTGGTATCTGAAATGAAATGGGGATCTTCGAAACACGAGCTTAGATTAACAAGGGCAAGTGTCAAGAATGACACTAAAGCATAACCCTTAAAAAGGGTATAACTGAAAACAAAATAAAAATAAAAATGTATTCTTTATTGATATGAAAAACCAATTGCTTAAGAAGCATTGGAATAAAATACAAGAGGGGCTGCACCCCTTTATATACACAGCTGAAAGAGGACTCAATAGAGCTTTTGGACACAGTCCAACAACTCTATTTAGAGCTGTTGGAATGTGTCAGTCCAACAGCTCTATTAAGAGCTGTTGGACTGTGTCAGTCCAACAACTCTATTGCTAGTCAAGTCTGGACAGGACTTGACTAGCAACAGTCATTCTAGTTCAAACTGAACTAGATGACATAAAGACAAAAAATAAAAATAAAGGAAAAAAATTACAGAAAAGAAAGAAATGAAAAATGTATTTATATATATATAATAATATAATATTATTATATATACATATGTGTACAGTTTTACATTTTAACAGTCCCCCTCAAACTTACGGTACAATGAGCGAAAGTTTGTCTAAGAGAAAGTGAAATCGGGGAGTAGCGAGAGGCTTTGTAAAGAAGTCTGCTAACTGATATTCTGAAGTGACATATGGCAGATCAATTATCTCGTGTAGATATTCCTCTCTGACGTAGTGACAATCCATTTCGATGTGTTTGGTGCGTTCGTGCAATGTTCTGTTAGTGGCAATGTAGATCGAACTTTTGTTGTCATAACACATTTGTGAAGCCTTTGTTGCTTCAGCTCCCATGTCATCAAGCAGTCGTCGGAGCCAAACTACTTTCATGGTCGTGGTTGCCATGGCTCTGTATTCAGCTTCGGTGGATGAGAGAGATACCTTCTGCTGCTTTTTACACCTCCACGAGATCAATGATTCCCCTAAAAAGACACAAAAGCCAGTGGTTGAGTGTCTGTTATTGGGATCACCTCCCCAATCAACATCAATATATGCAATTAAATCAAGAGAAGAGGAGGAAGATAAGAAAAGTCCTCGTGAAAGAGAGGACTTGATGTATCTGATAATACGTATGACTGCTCCCATATGAATAAAAGTAGGAGCATGTTGAAATTGACTTGCTGTATGAACAACATGTGCTATATCTGGTCTGGTAATGGATAGATAGGAAAGTGCCCCGACAAGCTGTCTATAAGGAGTAGGGTCTGCAAGAAGTTCTCCATCATCAATCTTCATTTTAACATTAACAACCTCTGGAGTGTCAACTTTCTTATCATCAGTAATACCAGACCTGAAAACAATATTAAAAGCAAATTTAGTCTGAGATAATAAATATCCTCTAGGAGAATAAGCAACTTCAATGCCTAAAAAGTATCTCAACAAGCCCAAATCAGTCATTTCAAAATGAGATTTAAGAAGTGTTTTGATTGTTTCAACTCCCTGTTTATCGCTTCCGGTGATGATCATATCATCCACATAGAGAAGAAGCACAATGATCCCTGCATCAGAATTCTTAATAAACAAAGCAGTGTCAGTTAAACAGAATTGAAAACCAATATCAATCATAACACAACTAAACCTATCATACCAAGCTTTTGATGCTTGTTTAAGTCCATAAAGAGCTTTTTCTAAGCGAAGGACTTTACCCTTAGAAATACTTGACCAGGAGGGGGTTCCATGTATACTTCTTCAACTAGCTTTCCATTTAAAAAAGCATTTTTGACATCCATTTGAAAAATAGACCATTTTTTGATAGAAGCTAAGGCAATTAAGGTTCGGACAGTAGTCATACGAGCCACCGGAGCAAAGGTTTCTTCATAATCAATCCCATATTCTTGGGCATAACCTTTGGCTACTAAACGGGCTTTATATCTTTCAACAGTACCATCACTCTTGGTTTTAATTTTATAAACCCATCGACATCCTATAGTTTTCTTCCCTGAAGGAAGATCTTGAATATTCCATGTAGAAGCCTTTTCAAGTGCATCTAATTCAGCTTTCATGGCTTCTATCCATTTGATATCATTTTTTGCTTGAAAATATGTGGATGGTTCTTCATATGAGTGAATTAATGCAATAATTGCCCTATATGTGGGTGAGAAAGACTCGTATGATACAAACTTTCCTGGAGGCCTCGAGATTCGGGATGATTGTCTAGTTGGAATGTTAGAATATTTTTCAAGTGCACATGGAGGATTAGACTCTTGTCGCCTGGAATATTGAATACTAGTATCTCTATGAACTTCTTCATTTTCAACATTAAGATCAATAATTCTTTGATCATCATCAAAGTTACAATCAAGGTCATATTTATCAGATGTTGATATTAGATCTAGCAAAAAGGAGTACTCAGTGACGTCTTTTAATTTTCTAAAATCAAAGAAGCTCTCCTTTTCAAGAAAGGAAACATTTCTAGACACATATAGTTTATTATTTTTGAAGTCAAAACATCTATAACCTTTCTGGTTTTCAGCATATCCTAAAAAGGCACAGGGAATCGCACGAGGGGAAAATTTATCATTTTTGTCAGTAAATATGAAACATTTGCACCCAAATATTCTTAGTCTAGAGTAGTCTGGAGAAATGTTCATAAGTTTTTCAATGGGAGTGATATTTTGTAACGAAGAAGATGACATCCTATTAATGAGATAGGTGGCAGTTAAGGCAGCTTCTGCCCAAAAGTCTTTCGGGACTTGATTTGCTATTAATAAAATCCTAGTGGTTTCTATAATATGGCGATGTTTTCGTTCTGCCAGTCCATTTTGTTGAGGTGTATAAGGACAAGATCTTTGATGGGTGATGCCATGCAATTTAAGATAATTTTGAAAATCTGTGGATAAAAACTCTCCCCTTGAATCTGTGCGAAAAATAGTAATATCATTTTGAAACTTGTTTTTAACCATATTATGAAAAATTTGAAAGTATGAAAATACTTCAGACTTATGTTTGAGAAAGTACATCCACGTATGTCGGGAGAAATCATTGACAAAAATAACATAGTAAACAAATCCTCCTTTAGAAATTACTGGTGCAGGACTCCAAACATCCGAGTGTATTAATTCAAGTGGTCTTGAAGAGAAAAAGGTTCTGTTCTGAAATGGTAATCTTTTCATTTTGCCGAGAATACAATCTTTACAATCAAATGATTCAGAGTTACAAAATTTCCCTAGATTTGGAAAATGTTGGATTTTGGCTATATGTGGGTGACCAAGTCTCTTATGCCACAGTTCCAACTCTATTTTTTGAATATTATAACAAAAAGCTTTCTTCGGCATTTCCAAAAAATCCATGTAATAGAGTCCTCCTTCTCTATGGCCTTCCCCAATCAGCTTGCCTGACTGGCGATCCTGTACCCAACAACCATGAGAAGAAAAAGAAATATTACACCTATAATCAGAAATTTGAGATACAGATAAAAGATTTAAATTTAATTTGGGAACATGTCTAATTTCTGGAATAATTTTTTTTTTTGTTTTATAAATTTTTTCAAAATTTCCTATTCCTTCTATTTCAAGAGAAGTCCCATCAGCAGTAAAGACCTTTGACACACTTGTTTTATTTTTAACACATTTGGATAGACTTTGATTATTTGGGGTCATATGAAAAGATGCACCAGAGTCAAGAAGCCAAGAAATTTTACCTAGATCAGAAAAAGATGAGGCTGCTGCGCCGGTTGAAGCTTCAGATGAGGAAGAGACACCTTTGATGAGAGGCTGAAGAATCTCCATTAGTTGGGCCAGGAAAACTGGTGCATCCTGATCTTTAGGCTCCGATCCAGCAATTGCAGCTCTTTTTTCTCTCAGCTCCTTAAGTTTGAGACATTGTGGCCTGTAGTGTCCCGGTTCATGACAGTGATGACAAATAACTTTCTTCTTATTATAGTCACCATTTTGTCGGTTAAAGTGAGGAGGCCTATATGATCGAACATGATTCCCTGGTCTAGACACGGCTAAAACAGAATCATCTTCAATTTTTAAAGAACCTTTCCGGAGACGATTTTCTTCCATTGTTAACTCTTCAATAGTTTCAACAATAGAAGAAATTTTTCCCCGGTGAAGTAGGGCCGATTTAGTGGTTTCAAATTTCGGCCTTAATCCAGTGATAAACTGGTAAAAATGTTCAGCATCGAGTTGTTTCTGACGAAGCTCGATGTCTTCAGCACAATGCCACTTTGGTTCTAAAAGAGAAAGTTCTTCCCAAAGTTTGGACAACCCATTGTAATATTCACGAATAGTTTTGTCTCCTTGTGTCATCATTCGAACTTTTTCTTGGAGGTTGCACACGTGTGCAATATCTTTAAGGGAATACATATTCTTAAGGTATTCCCATGCCTTGTCAGCATGATCAAATTTGGCAAGACTTGAGCATTTTTTAATGTCAACGCTATTGATAAGCCATGACATTATCTTTGCATGAGATATTCTCCATTCTTTCCATTTCTTCTCGTATGAGGCAATAGTCTTGATTTTCTCTTCTTCCGATAGAGGGACCTCTTTATCTCCCTCCTTTTTAGTAAGAGATAGCTTAGGTTCCGAATCGGAACCATCCACAATCCCCCATAAGCCTTTTCCCCATATATGGTGCTTCATGATTGAAGCCCATGTTACATAGTTTGTATCGCTTAGTTTCATAGGCATGATGGTGACTTTATCATTGCCATCCATCGATTACAAGGAGAGAAAAAATAGGGATAGAAGAGAAATAAGAAGGAAAATGAAAAAGAAAAAAAAACAATACAACAAGATGTGAAATCTTCTCTAATGAAGTGATAAAACACTTCTCTTCAAGTGGCGAACACTTGCAAACGGGCACGGAAACCGAGGCAGCTTCTCTAATGAAGTGATAAAACACTTCTCTTCAAGTGGCGAACACTTTTGCAAATGGGCACGGAAACCGAGGCAGCTTTTCCTCAAGATTTAGTACTTCCGCGGCTCTGATACCATGAAATGAAATGGGGATCTTCGAAACACGAGCTTAGATTAACAAGGGCAAGTGTCAAGAATGACACTAAAGCATAACCCTTAAAAAAGGTATAACTGGAAACAAAATAAAAATAAAAATGTATTCTTTATTGATATGAAAAACCAATTGCTTAAGAAGCATTGGAATAAAATACAAGAGGGGCTGCACCCCTTTATATACACAGCTGAAAGAGGACTCAATAGAGCTGTTGGACGCTGAAAGAGGACTCAATAGAGCTGTTGGAATGTGTCAGTCCAACAACTCTATTGCTAGTCAAGTCTGGACAGGACTTGACTAGCAACAGTCATTCTAGTTCAAACTGAACTAGATGACATAAAGACAAAAAATAAAAATAAAGGAAAAAAATTACAGAAAAGAAAGAAATGAAAAATGTATTTATATATATATATATAATAATATAATATTATTATATATACATATGTGTACAGTTTTACATTTTAACAGTATCCCGAAGGCTCAGGATCGAATCCCTCTGCCACATGGGGCAGCTGTTGTTCTGGTAGGGGGTTCGCCCAACCCCAGCTTGCCTTTCAAAAAAAAAAAGTGGCTTACTATTTCTCGAAAGAAAAATATTTACGAGTTGGTAAAATAGATGAGCACCATATGTCTAATTTTGCTGAACAGATTTAAGAGGCGTCCCGTGTACCAACCTTCACACTGGCGGCCAGGGCCAGCTGCCCTCTTTGAGATTTGAGGCCACTGCCTAGGGCCTCAAATGAAAATATATATATAATGCTTATATTTCACATGCTGAGGGCCTCCAATGAAACATAGCACATGATGAGGGCTTCCAATGAAAAAAAATATGGAGAAATATGGGCCTCCAATGAAATATGTCTAGCGCCTCAACTTCTCTTGAGCCGTCCGCCCCTGCTGGTGATCTTGTCCATTGTCTTGGACTTGCCAGTTGTACCCGCAAGGGTGCGATTGGCACGTCTTGTGCAATGCTTTATAAAGAGTCTGCACAGGACACACGATGTCCTGTACTAAATGCTGTGCACCCTCCTGTGTATCAAACATGGGAAAGCACCCGGGCAGGGACCAGCCGGTCCCGGCACAGGTGTGTCCTGCCTATCAAACACACCCTTATATTGCAAAAGATTAACTCTTTCATTCAAGTTGGTATCTCCCAAAGCACCAAAAAGAGGTCAAATGTTAAGCTTGTGTTAATGAACTTTGGCCAATATACAATAATTAAGGGCAGAAGGTGACTGCCTTTTTCTTTTCTTTTGGAAGGAGACCAAAGAAGGCACAACTAATTGTGGGATATGCTAGGCCAGACTGGCCCATTGCCAAACCCAAATTATTATATAATGTGGACAACGGGTCGGGCAGACCATGGGCCGGTACAACAGCTCAATCGATCAGTCCAAATTGCGGGCCAATTTCCCACGAGAGCCGATCATATGATCTGCCCAATTACAATGGATAAAGACTCTAACATCCCCACCTTCTATTACTCCCATCGCACCATTCCTTGTGTATATGGTGGGCCCAACCATGAAGGTATTGATGTCATCCTCAATGGCAGTAAGGGTGTAAAGGGGTTTGGGTTTGGTTAGGACCCAGGTGGAATCAGACCTGATCCCAATTTTTGGGTATGGTAACGGGTCTAGACCTCGGTTTAATCAGACCCGCCGTAAGAGAAACCAGACCGGGGTAATACTCGGTAAAATACTATTTTTTTTCATTTTTACAGTGAAATTTTGTGGGTCTTGATCAGAACTCGGGTTGGGTTCAGGTCTGGTATAAATTCTCATAAACTATACTTGAATCCATGTATTAATCGGACCTTCGGGTTTGGACCCAAGTCTTAATTGAGTCTTCTTATTTATCACCATACCTAGACCCTATAGGGTTTGGTTCGGGTCTGGGGTAAACCCGATCCATTGACACCACCCTTAATTGGCAGTCACGGGGACGCAAACCGTTTGAATCCACAACAGAGAACCAAAATTTGCAAAACCTCCATCTTGGATTCGACCCATTTGCATCCTTAGACAGCCATCATGGTGGTCGTTGGTCAGCCAAATGGATGATGGGGTTAGAGCATTTCCCAGTGGTGATTCGGTAGATCATATGATCTGCCGTGGTTGCCCACCCCTATTTCCAATAGATGATAATTAAGCTCGAGTCACATGATCCAATCGAAATCTGACTCTTTGATGGTCTTGGGCCCATCATCAAATCAGATCCATACCATAGCTGTTCTAACTTCTAGGGTTGTGGAACGAGACGAGTAGCTTGTTGTTTGGCTTGGCTCATGTAAGACCCATAATTTTTCAGTAAATTTTTTTGAATAAATTAATGAGGCATTTCATATGAAAATAGCATATTAACCTGAAATGTGAATCGAATCGATTTCTACGAACCAGTTATACTTAGGATATTCATATCTTTATGAATATATGCTCAAACAGTTAGGGAGCCATAACTTTCTCCTTGAGTAAAATCAGGAGATTTGTATAAGCCAACTTTCTTAGTTATATCGATACGAAGAGAATGACGTACTCAGAATTTTTTACAAAAAAACTATCGAAAACCCAAAATTTTTGCAAGACCCACAAAATGTTAGTAGGACCCACGAAAATATTTCTCAGAAAATATCTTTTGGGACCCACAGAATATTTTATGTAGGCCCCACATAAAATGAACCTTCATTCTTTATCCTGAAAGCCCAAGGCAAATTAAAAAAAAGGAAACTTGGAGACCAAGTTTCCTTTGGTTATAAATAGCCCCATCTCTCTCTCTCTCTCTTCTTATAAAATCGCCCTCCCCTCTCTCTCTTGCTCTCCTTCTCTCTCTAAAATCTCCCCTACCTAGCTTAGCCCTTTTGAGCCTACCTGACCTGGTTTGAGTCTGCCTGACCTGGTCAGAACCCACCTCACCTCATCCAAACCTACTTGATTTGGCTTAAACCTAGTTGGATCTAGTCAAAGTCAAATTCCTTTTTGGTCCTAACCCATATTTGGTTTACCTTACCTAGACCTAGCCTACTTGGGCTAAGTCTGAACCTACCTAACCCAGTTGACTTGGATCGAACCCAATTTTATTCAAACTGCTTGGGTTTAGCAGCTTAACCTGCTCTTCATCTTTCTCAACTAGGACAAACTCATCTGACCTAGTTTGACCTCTCAAAGAAAGTTTTGAACCCAATTTAAAGCAGACATAGCGTTCTAGAATCATTCTTCACCGATCGAAGGGTAAGTTTGATTCATCGATCACTCTCTCTTAAGTATTTGTTGATTTGTGTTGTGATATATATTGTATACGTTCTGAAGTAAAATCTGAACATAATCTTTGGTTTATGCTCTCTGAGACACTTTGGTGTTTACGTGCATCTTCTTGTGACTATCGTTGAATATTTTATGATAAAAAAACTCTTGCTTAAGGCAATATATCTGTATTTGAGATTGCCATCATGTCGAATAATACCAAAGCTATTCTTTTCTGCATATTACATATATATGCATTTGCTTATGCTTTTAAGATTATCGTCACGTCGAACGATGCCAAGACTCCTACTTTCTGCAATTTGCTTATGCTCTTAATATTGGTGTCACGTCGAACAATGTCAAGACTATTGCTTTCTGCAATTTAAATTACGGATTTAAGATTGTCATCACGTTGAACGATGCCAAGGCTCTTGTTTTTGTAAATATACATATATATTTGCTTTCTGCAAGTTATTTAGTTTGGTTTCTCCCACCGAATATTAAATATGTATTCATTTACGCTGTTGCATTATAAAGCACAGGCTCTTGCTTATATTATATATAGTGCGCATAAATGAGTGTTCAAATAGAGATCAATTCCAAATCGCCAATGTGATTCCATTGTCGCTCTTCGATCAAGATTTTGTTTGATGAATGAATCTCCTATTGAAAAAGCTTTACTTTTGCGCAAAACTACTTTTTCGTAAAAACCTAAGTCACTTGCGCATGGCCTAGCTATGGCCTAAGGTTCCAACAAGCTTCGATGGATACAAAGTACGCACAGTGGTGTGCATCCATCCTCGAGTTAAAGCCTAGCAATTTCTTCACCAAAGAGGACAAATGTTGAAATTTCTGAAAAGATATTCACCGAGCTTAAAAGAAACAACACTTTCTCCGTCAAAGAGAGAAACTGTTGCTGAAATTTTTGAAGAAGCTCAACCTGCTCAGAAAGAGCGTAGCATGTTACTCCATCATACAGAGGAGGTGTCAAGTACTTTGTACAACTTAGAAAGGGTCATCACACTTCTGTCGTGAAAGCAGGAGAAGTATTATCGAAATGGTTAGCAAAAGAATTGCCTTAACCGGTTGAATGACACAAGGATGCCCTATTGTCGAAACGCTGCCAGAATGACTCATTCTCATGTTTACTTCTAAGGGCACTTTACTCGTAAGGGTCGAAGAGCTAGAGTAGTTGTTGCGCCTTGACTAGGCCAAGTACTCATTGCGGTAATATACATCGAGCAGTCGATCCGTTGAGATCGTGTCATATGCATGCTCATTGAGATACTGTTGCATAACTAGACTTGTAAAGGCCGGAGAGTTAGAGTGCGTTGTCTACCCAAAAGAGGTGAGGTGCTCGTGATGGTCGTAGATGCTGAGAGCAAAGTCAAACATGCATATGAATAAAACTTAAGGTCACAGACCCTGCGGTTTTGACCGCACTGGAGAATACTGAATGGGGTCGGGTACATATGTCCTCAGTAAGGGAGGCACTGCCTTTCTGAATGGCATGCAAATATCCGACAAGTAACAGTTAGACCGGCAGACCCATTCACGACTTTTGCTCATGTGGTAGATGGTGATGGTACAACTGCGAGTGACATGTATTTGATTATGAACCTAACAGAGTTCAAGGGGGCTCTCATCACTCAGGGGGTATGGAGGTCATGGTTATCCTTAAATATCTAAGGATTAAACCCAACTACTGTAGCATAGAATGCAACCCAATCGGTTTGGTAGGGTTATCCCAGTATGAGTTCTACTGCCCTACCATGGAGAGGGTCTCTAATGCTCCCAAAATTTTAACCTTAATTATTGTTCAAATTTTGAGGCCATTTTTTTTATAAGTCCAAGTAAATCGGATCTTATAATGCGGAAATGATTTCAAAAAATGGTTAAGACTTTTGGCAAGGTTATACAAAAAACAACAATCAAATCAAAATGTATGGGATATACACATTTCAAACGACATACAATATAAGACTGAAATATGAAAAGTTTTAATTTCATTTCAAATCAGAGTATAAAAACAACACTTCAGCCTCTACATTATCAAGTACTTAAAATGAAAAGATCATGAATACCAAGATCGCAAGGTAAGAGTGGACCCTCAAGGATGCAGCTCGACCAGCCCTTTGTTCAAACTACTCATTATACTTTACCTACATTACCTGTCCCCCATAAAACGGGGTCAGACTCACTAAAGTCTGGTAAATTAACCCAAACTCAAACTTATAGAAAACATATCAAGCATTTAAAAGTAAAGACATGATATATTATTCATCAATTGTCAGGTGATAGACCAAGGAACAACGTCCTATGAGTCATTCATTTTAAGCATTCGAACATAAATCATTTCATCACTTAATATTTTATTCAACATTAACTCACACAATAAAGCATAATCTACATGCATTTAAGTCATACAAGTCATCGCATAAATATATATATGCATCTAAGACATTCAGATCATTGCATCATTTTCATATGCATTCATAATTCTTATAAACAATAAGTCAAATCACATTTGATTATTCCTGCGTGAAATACACGCACATACATTCTAACTAATTTAGTTAGATATTCATGATACACATCAATCATGATACATAGGTGTGATATATTCACTCAAACAATCATAATGCAATCATTTGCAATAAAACTATGTAAGTGTGATGTATCATTCACCTAATAACTCAAAACTAGTCATTTATAGGCGGGCCACCTATACGCTAACATAAGCGTCACAATTATAACCTCATATCAAGATTTAAAATCAATAAAGATCTAATTCTCACATTTGAGTTCAGCATATAATCATGCTATAACAGAAAATCCAATTCTATAGATTCATAACTGGGAATCTTAATCAACTCAGAAGATCACCACAATTCATCATACTATTTTTTTTAATCATAATAAATATTTACAAGATCTATGCCAGATCACTTGGTCTGGGAAATGTACAACCTCACAAGGAGTTATCGCCCTAGACGGATGGTCTGCCTGGTCTTGGACAATGCACTTCCTCACAAGAATATACCATCTTCGTGAGCTACACGCTCTTGGACAATTCATTTCCTCATAGAGACTTACCGCTCTAGCTAGATTACCTGATCTAGTCATGCATACCATCACATAGAATCATTTGGGAGCAGTTCTTCAACAGGTACCATATTCAATAAAACTATTGTGATACCTGCATCAATATAATTAACCACTCTCAGGGTCGATAGCCACCAACACGGCACAAACATGTATACAATCAATATGCTTCACATCATACATCACTTCATATAGCACTTAAATCATAAAATCACACATTTAACCAATAACGTTTCATGAACCATAGTTCACTATTGAACTTAAACATTTATCGCATGCCTTCATAATTTTATATCACAGTATTTAAATCATATCATACATAAACATATTATCCTACGCACCATATCATCGCTACAAGAAACATTGCATTTCGTAAATTGAACCTCGAAGCATGCATAAACAAAAGATGAGTTCTATGCATGCATACGTGAACATGCACATTTCATAATACGAAGCAACTAAATCTCAACATACATAACTCCTACATAGTTTGAGATTTGCACACACGATAAAAGTCATATGCATTGTTCATCACATGAATCGATATATCACTTTAGATATAATTGTATAAGGGTAGGTCAAAATCTCATTGACCATCCCACCGTACATCATACACATATATTTCTCAAGAAAATAAGACATACAAGTTCAAGACAATTTATAACATTCATAGTATGCATCGAACACAACTTACACAAATTCATAATAGTTATATGTGCACCATGTATCAAATTCATGCAAATACACAAAGCAACATAGTATGCACAAACCAAAGTATAATGGCACACATTGCGTACATATTATACATTCATAAGTGTATGGGCATTCAAACTCACACACAGGTGTACCTACAACAAACACACTCCATATTTCGCTCACTACAATCATGACAAACATGATCTCTGAACTATAATCACAAGAGTCCTAGATATCCATAACTAAGTGAAGTGTGTGAGCATAACTTGTATTTGCAATTTATTTAGATATTCAGTGCAACAACATCATGCTTACAGAATTAGTGCCTAAACATACTCTCTATAAGTTCAGTTAAGGTATCTTACCTCAATAATGTTAAGAATAATTAATCGATATCCAAAAGATAGAGGGGTTTCAAAGTTTGTAAAGACCGCTACCCAAGCAATACAATAAACCCTTCGTGTGTGATCGTAAATGCCAAAAAACTCAAAAAAAAATCAATTATATCAAGATTAGCCAAAAATAGCAAATTACACTATAAACCATTACCAAGAGCCACATAACGCACAAATACACTCCAATAATTTATAAACTTCATCAAAAATATATTTAAATATAATATATATATATATAAAAATAGTAATTTGTAGTCCAAAATAGTTCTATAAATATAAATTATGCTCTGATTTGCTTGAATAGAAAAATAAACAGGTAATATATCAATAAATAAAATTCAAAAGCTAGAAACACATTTCTAATTTAGAAATAAAAAATGAGTTCTTTAGTTATTAATAGTTCTTAAAAATTATGGGTTTTACAGGGTCAACAAGCCTCTGGGTATTTAAAAAACATAAAATAATCAACCCCAGAACATCACGTTAATGCCTGGGCAAAACTTCTCCCGTGTACCAGGGGGTGAACCGCTAATAACGAAATAATGCATTAGTTCTAGGTTCAGTGATGTATGAATATATGAGTGAGTGGACGTTGTTCTGTCAAGTCCTGCATAACCTTGAGAAAGGTGTCATGATCGGTATACTACTGGACCGATAGGACAAATACACATGTTATATCCGCACGACTAAGCTGTAATATCCTAAAATTTCTAAGTTCTTTTCTATAGCATTGTGAAATGTCTTGAATTTCGTGCTAATATAGAACCCTAATTTCTTTAAAAATTAATGTTCGAGTATATTTGTAAGGCATAGGGGGTTTAATAAGGTTGAATTGTAGTAAATATAAACCCTACACGGTTTGAATAATTGATAAAACCCTAAGTGATGCCTAATTGAAAATGTCTCTCTTAAAAAGAAAATATTGAATTTTCTTTAAGTAAAGTTAATTAAATAATGTGAATTAACAAAAGTAGGTTGTGAACATATACTTATTAATATGCTTAATAAGTTGTAATTAATGGATAATTAATGTCTTTACATTTTATATGATTTGTGGTTGTATAAAACACAAAACGATTTTTGTTGGAATTCTATGGTTTTTTAATTATAGTTTAATAAAATAGATTTTTGTTATAAATTAAACCCATTTTATTAGTTTAGTAGGAGCCAATAGGTGGGCCGTCCCATCCTATGTGGCATATTACTTTAAATTTATTTTGAAATTTAATAACCTAACTTAGAGAGCGTTATAAAACCCTCCCATAGCCCACGCCTCCCTCATTTTGGGCTGGAAAAATTTGAGAGCTTCTCTCTCCCCCAAAAACCCTCTTCTCTCTCTCCTCTCTTTCCCTTCCCTCTTCTCTTCTTTTTAGGGTTTCTTTTGGTTCTTGAGTTTAAGATCCAGACCTCAAGGGGTGTGGAGAGGGATCTAAGGTCCTCACCTTGCTGGAAGGAGGAGCTGGTCGGTGGATCGAGCAAAAAGAGTCGTTCATCCATCAAGAAATACATTTTTTCAACAAAAGTTAGGGTTTCTATGCTTTTATTGCAAGAACGGAGTTCTTGGCATGGATTTTGATGCTTTTTTATGAGTTTAGATCATGATCAAACCCTCCTAATCGTGGGTTTGACTCAGATCTAATGATCCATGGCAAAAACACGTTTTTCCCTAAAGAAAACCATTTTTGAAATCGGGTTTATCATAAAAATCAGTTTCTTAGAAATAGATTTGTAAAATATATTTGTATTTGATTTATTCCATGATTTTTATGCAAATATTAGCTTGGATTGATAGATTATGAATTGTTCCATCTACTGTGAATATTTTAGAATTTTTGGAATTTTATTTCATGCGTATTTTCTATTTCTTTTAATTTTTCTTGGGATTCGGGTGACTCAATTTGATTCACCTAAATGCAAATCTCGAAATTTCAGGTTTTCCACTTGACCTTTGTTCAGTAAAATGGTTGTTTCTCCCTCGTCCTGAGGAATTTTGACGAACGGATTGTTGCCTTGGAAAGCTAACTCCATTGTGCATCCACTGTAGAAATTTGGGCTCTGTTCATGGACCGAGCACGTATCTGTGACAGCCGAAACAAAAATTGATAGGTCTGTAGTAAAACATGCATAACTTCCTCATACGAAGGAGTTTTTACGAACGGTTTGCGGCTATGGATAGCTGACAACAATTCCTATATACTGTAAAAATTTCAGCTCTATTCATGAAGCCAAAAAATTTCTGTGAGCTCTGTACCAGTAGGACAGAGTTAAGAAATTGGAAAAAAATTAGGGCAAATTCATAAATCAAGGCTCAAAGGGTGCATAGTATATATGTTTTTATTCAATTTCTTTATAGAATTAATATGCATTATGTGAATGATTATGTAGGTCTGATTTTATGCAATCTTATATGATTATGGCATGAATTGTAAATGGAAGGTTACACATTAAAGATTTAGGATCAAAAGGTCCAATGAATACAAGTTTATGTTTTAAATTCTAAAAATGTGTTGACTACATGTATGTTCATGATATCGTGATGATATGATTGTTTCATTGATATGGATGTTCATATATATTCTCTTTGTTGCATTGGCCATGTACATGTATGTGCCTTATGATGTGTGAAAATGAATAAGATATTTATGCTACGCATGTGTTGAAGTGTCTGTTACAAGTTTAATTAAGTGATTTTGTTCAATGTTTTATAAGAATACATCCATGACCATAAAAGTGGTTTAAGTTTATTGTTGCATAAAAAGTATGACTGTAATCAAGTAATCATGTGACATTAAAACCCAAGATATTTGCTGGGAGAGTAGCAAATGATACAAAACTTCGTGGGGCAAGTCTGTTATGGGCACGGAAGGTTGCTCCTCCCCTCCTACGATTTTAGGGGGAAAACCTCTGCATTGGACTGCAACGTAGAGGTTATTGTACTCATGAGGAAAAACTGATGCATCGGGTTGAAAGGTGTTGGGAATCTCTATCGTATTAACGTCCCTCACCCCGTCTTAGTGAATGGACCTGACCAGGCTAAAGCCACCCTTGTATGTAAAACACGTCCTGTGTCATGGTCCTGATCTGAGAATGTCTGCCTGTGTCGTATCAGCAGGGCTAAGAAGTGATAACTTAAATGGTGTGTGCATTAATTTGGCATCGCATGCATCATCTAATTAAGAAAATGTAACTAAAGATAAGAAAATATGCATGCATTGAAAGAGCTTTTGCATATGGTAAGTCATTCATATTATCTGTTCATGCATGGTGTATTTTAAATGTATGGATTTATGTTTTTCTGTTATATATGAAAATTCTAAACATGCATGAGTTGTTGTATGATTGTTTAAGTTAAATTAAATGTTAAACCATGAAATTTCTATTGAAATCTTTGTCTTGTTATTCTGTCTTACAAGTTTAGCATATTTACTCTACTGACACATGTTGTCTGACCCTATATGGTTTAATATTTTTTAGGTAATGAGTAAGTACTTACGTGCGAAGGCGGAAGGTTGCGACGGGGACTGAGCCTACCTTTCCTCTGCTTCATGAATTCTAAACTCTGATTTTTACTTTAATTTAATTCAAGGACAAATGTGATTAATTTGGATATTTGTGAAACCTAAATATTATTTCATGCATAGTTAATTAGTTGTTAAAGTTTAAATTCTATAATTGTATGGTTGCAAGCATTCATCTGAAGTAGCACGCCAAGTTTTATGCCCAATGTGTTTTCCGCTGTTAACTGCTAAAAGATTTAAATGTATTTCAAAAAAAAAATTCCACCAATTTCGGGTTATAAAAATTGGGGTGTTACATAAGCAAAGCTCGAGGTGCTCGCGTTGGGGTTCGTGGGATATGGATATGCCAAGTCTTGGAAGCTTGAGCTTGACATCCCAAATGAAGTGCTAAAGAGGCTCTTGCCAAGTCGTGGAGACTTGAGCGAAATGTTCAACTCATAGCCCTATGGAGGCTCTCACGATATACACTAAGTCGTAGAGACTTGAGCGTCGTTGCTGCGAACTGGGACCCTGAGTGATCTTTGTATGAGTTGATACTTGTTTGAATATGTGAATTAATGCTTACTTACCAGACCAAAAGTGGTTTTGACCCTGTTTAATGAGGATTTGAGGTGTTGAACCTGCGATGCGATATATGGAGCAAGGCGATATCGAGTTCCAGAGTTTCTCTAGACAGTTGCACTGCTTCTTTTATAAAACTAAATATTGATTTTCCAAATAGTGACATTTTTAATAAATAAGTGGTTTTGACAAATGAAACACCTTGGTGGTCAATGAGTGCTTGGCCACATACTTGTGACTTGCTCGGAGTTTTCTAAAACTGGTGACCCATTATCGTCTATTTTCGTTGCTAAAACCTTTCTAAATTTCGCTACAAAGAAAAAAAATGAAATTCATGAAATTTTTAACTTAACTTTGCTTTAGAAATTTGGGACATTACAAAAATGGTATAAACCTTTGTTCGTGGTATCGCATTGTAAGTAAAATTTTATACTTTTTGATTCGGTAAACCCATGTCAATTATATATAGTAACTCATGATTAACGAGGCTATTGTTATCGATGCAAGTTCATATACGATGAATAGATTTGCCCATACAAAATCCAAGTCTGTCAGTATTGTGGTGAAGATGGGCATTCAACCAATGAATGCCAAAAGAAATATATTGTCGACCTCGTGCATCAGTGGACCCCATCACTCGAGGGTTGGGAGTAGCAATACCCTATCAACTTTGGATGAATCACCGAGTCTAAGCTACTTCGACTTGAACTTCCTTGCAGAATTCAATAATTCGCCAAGCTACCATCGGGCATCATGTACACCTAGCATAAATGATCCAAATGAAGGATACAACTCCTTCTATTTGCCAATTATAATTTTGGATTCCCTGAGTCATGATACTGACACATCATACGCTGAACCAACATCACTAGTCTATCAGCTAGATTCGCTTGAGTGTGCAGAAGTGCTGCTTGAGCCAACTCCAACTGCGCCTAAGTCAAGGTGATGTGGCGATCAACGGGTCTATCTGAGGTCATTTATGTCAAAAAAGAAACTCAGTTCTTAGAAACTGGTTATGTTTGGAGTCGACAGACTCATATGTATGGTTTTTCGCCGCCAATGTTCGACGATATGGCATGACACTTGTATTTAAAGGTGATGTATGTATGTTGTGTTGCAGTGTATATATAAAAGTAAATAAAATTTTACTTTCCTATATACATCAAGAAACTGAATCACATTGCTTTTATGTGATTAGATAAATGACTCCTACAACAAGAAGAACCACATCGAGTGAGGAGTCTCACATACAGGAGTTTCTGTTAGAGACCATCAACAACCTTATGACTGTCATTCGTAAAATAAGGCAGGAATCACGATCACTTGCCCAAAAAAAAGGATTTTTGAGTAAAGAACTTCTCTCCACCGACTAAGAGACCATTGCAGATGGAAGAAGTCATTCAGCTCTACAAACAGTCCAAACTTTGTTGTCCGAGGTGTAGCTCACATCACCCCAGAAGGGCTTGTCCTCGCGATACAGGGGGTTGCTTATATTGCGGCAAACAAGGCCATTCTGTAAAAGAATATAGCGAGAAGGCCTCATATCATCAATGGAGGAATATGGGATCTGAATGACCATCTCAACAAACACAACAACGTCTCCTATCCCAACGGCTGTCACTACCTAAGGCAGAGCAGAAACCTATGGCGAGCCATGTCTATGCGGTGTCAACTGAACAACTCATGGATAATGACTGTATCAAGGAATCTGAATACCTTGATAACTAGAGTTATGTTGGATAAAAAGGTAGTCTGAAGACAAAATTAAAGGAATGCTAGAGCCTAGACAAGTGACTCATGACCTTATGTATGGTCATCAGAATCGATATATATTTTTGTTCTCCAAAATAATCTTAGACCTGTCAAATCGAATTTTAAGTGCTTATGTCTAAATTGGTAGCTATCGACCCTATGAGTGAGAAATTGAGTTTGCGTAATTAGAATGCTAAAAATCACTTAATAAATTAAATCATTGAGGAATTGTTCTTAAGAAGAGAGTCTTGTGAGGTTTTACATATTCAAGATCAGATAGTTTATCCAGGGTGAGTATGTGAGGATGTACCGCTCCGCGTGAGTGTACATGTTCTAAAACCAGTAAGTTTGGCTAGTATGATTCTGTGAGGGTGTACTAATCCAATATCAGGTAAGTCTGGCAAAGGCGAACTTGTTAGAAAGCACGTTTCTAAGACCAGGTAATCTGACAGGGGACTTATTCCAATATGGTTAATCCTTTTGAAAATTATCTGTGTGTATGAAATAGTTACACAGAGCGACTATGATTAATAGCCAGTTGGAATGAGATCGATTTAACAAAGTTGTCATTGTTGTAGCAAAATTTGAACTCAGATATGAGAAGCATACCCTCATCGATCATAGATTATGATATGAGGTTATGAATGCGATGTCAAGATATGTTGATAACATTTATGAATCTGATATACAAGAGAAATATCTCGAGTTATTCACGCGACACTCTTAACAGAATTTCGAGGATGAAATTCTTTTAAGGGGCTAACGATGTAAGACCCATAATTTTTCGGTAAAAAATTCTAAATAAGTTTATGAGGCATTTCATATGAAAATAGTATATGAATCTGAAATGTGAATAAAATCAATTTCTATGAATCAGTTATACTTAGGATATTCGTATCCTCGCGTATATATGCTCAAACAGTCAGGAAGTCATAACTTCCTCCTTGATTAAAATCAGGAGATTTGTATGAGCCAACTTTCTTAGTTATGTCGATACGGAGATAATGACGTATTCAAAAAATTTAAAAAAAAATCACCTAAAACGCAAAAATTGTTGGTGAGACCCACAAAATTGTTGGTGAGACCCACGAAAATATTTCTCAGAAAATATCTTGTGAGACCCATAGAATATTCAATGAAATATTCTATATAGGCCCCAGACAAAAGAAACTTCCAGTCTTTATACAGAAAGCCAAGAGAAAATCAGAAAAAAAGAAACTTGGAGACCAAGTTTCCTTTGGCTATAAATAGCCCCCCTCTATCTCTCTTCTCATAACCCCCCCCCCCCCCCCCCCTCTCTATCTTGCTCGCCTTCTCTCTCTAAAACCTCCCATGCCTAGCCTAGCCCTTTTGAGCCTACCTGACCTGGTATGAGTCTGCCTGACCTGGTCCAAACTTACTTGACTTGGCTTGAATCCAGTTGGGTCTAGTCAAAGTCTCTTTTGGTTCTAACTCAGGTTTGGTTTACTCGACCTAGACCTAGCCTACTTGGACTAAGTCTGAACCTACCTGACCCAATTGACTTGGATCGAACCTAGTTTTGTCCAAACTACTTGAGTTTAGCACATTGACTTTCTCTTCCTCTTTTTCAACTTGGTCGAACTCATCTAACCTAGTCTGACCTCTCAAAGGAAGTTTTGAACCCAGTTTGAAGCAGACAAAGAATTCTGGAGTCATTCTTCATCGATCGTAGGGTAAGTTTGATTCGTCGATCACTCTCTCTCAAGTATTTGCTGATTTGTGTTGTGATATATATCGTATACATTCTGAAGTACTATCTGACCCTAGTCTTTATTTTATGCCTTCTAGAACATTTTAGTGTTCACGCGCATCTCCTTGCTACTATCATTGAATATTTTATGATAAAAGCTCCTGCTTAAGGCAATATATATGTATTTGAGATTGTCATCGCATCGAACGATGTCAAGGCTCTTGCTTTTTGCATATTACATATATATATATATATGCATTTGCCTTTGCTTTTAAGATTATGATCGCATCGAATGATGCCAAGGCTCTTGCTTTCTGTAAATTGTTTATGCTATTAAGATTATCGTCGCGTTAAACGATGTCATGACTTCTGTTTTTTGTAATTTAAATTATGCTTTTAAGATTGCTGTAACGTTGAACGATGTCAAGGCTCTTATTTTCTGCAATTTAAATTATGCATTTAAGATTACTGTTGCGTTGAACTATGCCAAGGCTCCTAATTTATGTAAATATACATGTATTTGCTTTCTACAAGTTATTTAGTTTGGTTTCCTCCGCCGAACATTAAGTATGCGCTCATTTACGCTGCCGCATTATAAAAGACAGGCTCCTACTTATATTACATATAGTGCGCATAAATAAGCATTCAAATGGAGATCAACTCTAAATCGCCAATGCGATTCTATTGCCGCTCCTTGATCAATATTTTGCTTGATAAATGAATATCATATTAGAAAGGCTTTGCTTTTGCGTAAAATTGCTTTTTCGTAAAACCTAAGTCACTTGCACATGATCTAGCTATGGCTCAAGGTTCCAACGAACTTCGATGGATGCGAAGTACGTATAACAGTGTGCATTCAACCCCGAGTTAAAGCGTAGCGATTTCTCCATCAAGGATGAGAAATGTTGATGAAATTTCTGAAAAGATACTCACCGAACTTAAAAGAAATGCGCGCTTTCTCCGTCAAGAAGAGGAAGTGATGCTGAAATTTTTGAAAGATCTCAACTAGCTCAGAAAGACCGTAACATGTTACTCTGTCATACATAGGATGTGTTGCCCAAATTTTGTCAAGTACTTTGTACAACGTAAAAAGGGTCATCACACTTCTGCCATCAAAGCAGGGGAAGTGTTGTCGAAATGGTTGGCAAAAGATTTGCCTGAACTGGTTGAATGACACGAGGATGCCCTATTATCGAAACGCTGCCAGAATGACTCGTTCTCATGTTTACTTGTAAGGGCACTTTACTCATAGGGGCCAAAGAGCCAGAGTAGTTGTTATGCCTTGACTAGGCCAGGTGCTCGTTGCGGTAATATACATCGAGCAATCGATCTATTGAGATTGTGTCATATGCATGTTTATTGAGATACAATTGCACAACTAGACTCGTAAGGGCTGAAAAGCCAGAGTACGTTGTCCACCCGAAAGATGTGAGATGCTCGTGATGGTCGTAGATGTCGAGAGTAGAGTCAAGCATGCATATGAATAAAACTTAAGGTCGCAGACCCCACGGTTTTGGTCGTGACGGAGAATACTGAATGGGGTCAGGTACATATGTCCTCATTCAGGAGGCACTGACTTGCCCGAATGACATGCGAATATCCGACAAGTAACAGTTAGACCGACAAACCCCTTCAAGACTATTGCTCACGTTGTAGACGGTGATAGAACAATTGCGAGTGGCATGCATTTGATTATGAATCTGACAGGGTTCAAGGGGTCTCCCGTCACTCAGGGGGTATGGAGGTCGTGGTTATTCTTAAATATCTAAGGATTGAACCCAACCATTGCAGTTGATGATGCATCTGAACGGGCCTGGTAGGGTTATCTTAGTATGAGTTCTATCACCCTACTATAGACAGGGTTAACAGGCCTCTGGGGTATCTAAAATACATAGAATAATCAACTCTCATAACATCACGTTGATACCCGGGCAAAACTTCTCCCATGTACCAGGGGGTGAACCGCTAATATCGAAACAATGCATTAGTTCTAGGTCCAGCGATGCATGAATGTATGAGTAAATGGATGTTATTTTGTAAAGTCCTGCATAACCTTGAGGAAAGTGTTATGATCGATATACTACTAGACCGATAGGGTAAAGACCCATGTTGTATCTACACGATTAAGCAAAACTCGAGGAGCTCACACTTGGGTTTTTAGGATACGGATATGCTAAGTCTTAGATACTTGAACTTGACATCCCAAATGAAGCCCTGAAGAGGCTCATGCCAAGTCGTAGAGACTTGAGCGAAATGTTCAACATGTAGCCCTGTGGAGGCTTTCGCGATATACGCTAAGTCGTGGAGACTTGAGCGTCATTGTTGCGAACTGTGACCATGAGTGGTCTTTGCATGAGTTGATACTTGTTTGAATGTGTGGATGAATGCTTGCTTACGAGACCAATTGTGGTTCTGACTCCGTTTAATGGAAATTTCAGGTGTTGAACCTGCGATACGATATGCAGAGCAAGGCAACATCGAGTTTCAGAGTTTCTCTAGAAAGTGTTGTATTGCTTCCTTTATAAAATTAAATACTGCTTTTTCAAGCAGTGATGTTTATAATAAATAAGTAATTTTGATAAATGAAACACCTTGGTGGTCAATAAGTGTTTGGCTACATACTTGTGACTTACCCAGAGTTTTCTAAAACCGATGACTCATTATCGTCCATTTTCACTGCTAAAACCTTTTCTAAATTTTACTGCAAAAAAAATCTGGAAATTTTTAACTTAGATTTGTTTTGAAAATTCGGGGCATTACAGCTCAGCTCGCCAAGCTACAAGCCAGCTCGTTTAGGTAAATGAGCAAAGCACAGGGTAAGCACAACTTGGCTCGACGCATAAACGATTGTTTTACATATTATATATTTATATATATTATATATTTATATATATTATATATTATATACACAATATGCATATTATATATGTTTTATACATATATTATATATACTTTTACATATTATCAAATTTTAAAAGCATTCAAAAAATTCCTTCTGGAAAATGAACCAGCTTGTGAAGCTCGATTCGTGATGGCACGAGCCGAGTCCGAGCAGGAGTGGGGCCTTAGCTGCCCAACCCACTTCCCACTTTGCATCTTTCACATGGTCAGTTTGTGACCAAAGAACCAATGGGCCTATTTTATTCCGTAACTACCCCTATGAAAGCACATCTTAGATCATTAAATATTGAGGAGAATTGTGGGTACAATAGTCATTTGACAACCGCGTAGGATGAATGCTTCTCATTATAATCGCCGGAAACCCAAACGAGAACGAAGTTCTCGAAATCCATCGATTTTGTGCTCTTTCCCATCGTCTCTTCTTGCGTTCCATCGTTTCCGTTGTAAGAGGGTCTCTCTCTCTCTCTCTCTTTGGGTGAAACTGTAGTCGCTTGCCATTATTTCGATGAAAGTATGCAATCTGGTTTACATCTTTAATGTCTTTGTGGTCAGATTTGGTATTTTTCCATCGAAATTCGAATTGGGTGTTGGCGTTTTTTTTACCACATTGGCGCATTCACGAGAAAACCCCTAAATCCTTTTTCCTGCTTAATTTGATTTTTCGATTTTTATGGCTTCTATGCGTTTGAATTTATGATTTTGTTCTCTTTATCCCAAACGCCTTCCCCATCTCTTTTTTTCTTTATGGGCAGGGCGGCAGAGTCGTAAAAGTTGTAGTGATTTTCTTTTTACATGAAATGGGGATTCTTGAGAATGAATTACAATGCCATTTACAACGCATGGATTTGAGATATTTATTTGTTGGTGTTATAGAGTGTTTGCGTGAGGATGATTTACTTGTTGTTGAGATCAGTGGGATTTTTGGTTATCTGATTCTGAGTTGAGGTTTATGTAGATTGCGTCGAAACTAAAGTTTAGAAAAGCTAAAGAACTTATGTTGTTTGGGAATTAGAAACTGGATGTGGATGTGTTGATTTTAACTAAAGCGGAGTTGTGGTTTATGTAGATTGCCTTTAAACTAAAATTAGGAAAGGTAAAGAGCTTGTGTTGTTTGGGTGATACTTGGGAATTGGAAGTCGGATGTGGATGTGTTGATTCTCTTCCGACTGTTTGTCAACCCAATTCCTCAACCGAATCTGCATCGGTGAAATTCACAGCCACATCCGGATCGTTTGAATTGGAAGCCGGATGTGGCCTGCAAGAAACCACGCATTTCACTGAATCCGCATGGGTGGCTAAGGGGATCCCGGGAGCACACCGTACATCAGAGTCCACAATCTGGGTCATTCCTAGAAGCTCGAAGTGCTACAGTTGAAGGATAACATGAGCTGTTTTGTTTCCTCATAAATAAAATATCGTGACCTTTTTTAGATATTTATGATAAGAGTGCATGGTTACTTCATTGACTATTGGTATTTGGCATGTGATGCTGCAGGGGTGCTTATTTTTTTGTACAGAATTATTGTTGTATGTAGTTTAGCTGCCAGTGCCGTTTGCATTTACCTCCTTCATGTCAACAACTTTGCAGCATTATTGTGATTTCCTCAAGATCCATCTTGCATATTTCAGTGTTAACATATTACCATGAAGATTTCTGTTTTGATATCTGCGGGTTGTGAAGCTTTGGAACTTGAATACATTTTCCTCTTCCTCGTGCATTACTTTTCCTTTATGTGTATTTCCCAAATGAAGATTCCCACACTTTTCTTTCTCATCCAAGTTACCATCATGTTGAGGCAGCATTGGCCATGCTTTTTTCTGTGCGAGCACAATCTTCCTAAAGAAGTGCTGAATATTTGCTGCTTGATGTATAATGCAAGTATTCTGGCCTGCCTTTAGAAAGAGTTGTTTAAATGTAAATACCACTAGTCATGTTTATCCTACTCACTGTATCATCAGCGAAGAATGCACATACTAGTAAGAATGTTGAATCCTTATTTTTTGGTGATTTGTGTATTGGGAACTTATTGCTAAATCATTCCATTTGCTCTTTCTGTCTACTGGTCTATTACTTCCTCAGATGTTCCATTCATAAATGATACTTTCCTCGATTTCTAGCTTTTGCTGATTTCCATTATATTATTCTTTGTATCTTTTCCAATAGACATTAGTTCAATGATTTACTGACCTTTTTGCATATTTTGTTGAGCCGCCTCTTTTTGCATGTGTGGATTTCTCCCATCTCTATCAATTCTTTGTCCATTTGTTTTTCTTTCTTTTTTTCCTCCTGCTATAAACCTAAATAGAAACATCACTTAGAAAGGAGAGATTGTGAAAAAGGTTAAACAAGGAGTCCTTTGCATATTTTGTCGAGCTGCCTCTTTTTGCATGTGTGGATTTCTCCCATCTCTATCAATTCTTTGCCCATTTTTTTTTCTTCTTTTTGTTTTTTTCTCCTGCTATAGACCTAAATGGAAGCATCCCTTGTAAAGGAGAGATTGTGGCAAAAGTTCACAAGGAGTACCACCAAAGTTTCACATCAACATGAGGGTGCAAGAAGAAGAAATATGCTTTCTTTATGTGATTAGGAGAGAAAGCTTATAATGCTTACCAGAACCTGCTGTTGTTTGTATTTGTAGTCTGGTCACTGTGAGCACTGTCAAAACCCATACGAAAAAAGTGAAAAATAGGTCTTTTCTCCGGTGCCAACTTCCTGGCTGTGGGTCACAGTGTTATGCCATTGCCAAATTTTACCCACCATACGAAAAGATGAACTCTACAGAATGTTCGTGGAACATTATTTTCTTGTCCTTGAGCAGTCTTGATAGGAAGATCTCATGAAAGAAAAAAGATGAATTAAAGGAACTGTGGCACATCAGCTCCAGGCAGAATGTCGTTGCCAGTCAAGATGGCAATCTCTAGTTTGAATGTCCATACTAAGCAATTTGTAATGTATGACTAGCCAAGCAAATATTTTCACCCAAGGGGAGGACCACTTTCCCTACTATTTTCTGATAAGTATTGGTAAAAGTGCTCGTTCCAACAATTTCAAGTAGCAACCACTTGCCCCTGAATCTTTCTAAATGATCCACCTGTGGATGCGTTTCACTAGCAGAAACCATTTGTTTGTGAGCCCATCCTCCGTTGACCTTCACTCTGAGTTCAATGTACAATCCTGTTCTCTCTGGCCTCACAAAAGAATCCCTTGGAAACTTTTGACTTTTATGAAAAAGATACCTTCAAAATGGAAGAAACTAAGTACTGAAAAAAGACAGCACAACCTTTGTGAAATCTTGCTTTTAGTACAGTTGTTTATTGGGAATTTTCCTACTTCATTTTGGTACTTCCAATCCCCTTTGAAGTCATAGGAAATATTTCTGGGAATAATATTGGAGTGCTACAAATAAATGGAAAAAAGGATTGTTCTTCTTTTTCATTTTGTGAACTATGGTTTTATATATTATTTTTCTATATTAGGTTTGGGGCAATTTTCCTTAGGTTTATCATTCTTTTAAGGGTTCATCAAATAATATTTTGTTCTCTTGGCATAAGACTGCACTTTGCACATCTGGTTTGAATGAAACTGGTGGCTGTCCCCCAGCTTACCTGGACAAAAGAAAAACTGGGGTCAGTTCTAGAAGTGAACTATCATGGTGGAGAAATAAATAAAACTGCTATTTTTCTATTCCCCCCTGCCTAGTGCATAAATCCATATTCAAGTTTTTGTGAAGCCCATGACCACCTTTTATATTCTGAAACTGTTCACTTCCATATATTTGTGTAGGCTTTGAACAAGCAACATCTTCAGGAAGCTTTGCAGATTATAAGAGAAAGGTGCTTGTAGGTGTTTCTACTAACTAAATTAGAGGGTTTTTCTTCTGAAGCCTTTTTCATGGCAGAGAGGGCTTGTGTCAAGCGTCTTCAGAAGGAATATCGGGCGCTGTGTAAGGTATGTATACTCTTTTCTATCTTTTATTTTGATGTTTTTAACCCTCACGTTCGCCAAATTTTTAAAATTTTATGCTTTTGATGTTTTCATAGAGACAGCTTGTCTGTGTTATAAGTCTTTCTTGAAAAAGGCTGTTTTTTTCTTTTTCTGTTGAGGCTTAGCAACACTCTGTCATTTTCCATTGGTACTTAGTAATGCTAGCGGTGCAGCAAGCAGTTTTTTTGTTTCTATTTCTTGTATTATATGCCTTTATTGCCTTAGTGACTTTAAAGTATTTCTGAATTTTTAGGAGCCGGTTCCCCATGTTTTAGCTCGTCCAAATCCAAACGATATCCTTGAGTGGCGTAAGTATAATAATTTATCAAATTCATCTTTTATTGGTTGTACATAACTCATGCTATCAGTATCTATTCTTTACCATCTGTCCTTTCTCAAGCTCTCAGTGATCATATCAAGGTGCTTCATTTCAGCATTCCAGAAACCATGACCATTATGCTCTTATCGTCTACGATACGGGTGTTGATGACTGATAAGCTTTTATTATCATTGGATTTTGGTTGTTTTATGAGGCTGTGAAGGTGTTGATTGAAATGACAGATTCCCAAAGTGGAACAAAGAATATGGCTTGCAGGGCTTTATTGGACACACACTCAATATAAAATACCCCTCTTCATCCATGCTTGCATTTGATGACGAGTCTCAATGCTCGTATATAAGTCTAACACGTATTGAGTGCCAAGTACTGCTTAATGTCAGATATCACAAATTGCCTATTTCTACCAAAAACTACTGCCATCTGACTACCTTTAACTGTGGCTGAAGAAGGCTTTCCTTTGACATTTATGGACATTGCTTTTGTATGTTTTAAACTATTACTGTTTCTATATTTTTTTTTTTGCCATCAAGTCCTTCCAGTCTTCTACTTTGGAGCTTGTGGAGATGATTTTCTTTTTCAATTTATCCTTTCCAGATTATGTACTAGAGGGAAGTGAAGGCACACCATTTTCAGGTATGTGAAGCTTGAATGACAAGGCACACACAGACACAGATTGTGGTGTAGATTGAAGTGTTATGATATGCCATTGTAGTTCTGCTGGATTGTCATCATCTAGACTAGTCTAAGATGAGTTTTGACTCAATATTGCCTTTGTATCATATATTGTCTGAGAACTTTTCTTAATAACATGTAGGTGGTGTTTACTATGGAAAGTTAAAGTTCCCCTCTGACTATCCATTCAAACCCCCAAGCATCAGGTACATGATCACTTGCATTGGAATGAGCTTGGAATTTTAAGAGCTGATATTAATGCATCTCATGCTGTCTAATTTTCCCCATCCTTGAATATCAAAATCCTGATGTTAATGTCTTTCTTTATGCTAGCATGAATACTCCTAATGGCCGATTTGCTACACAGAAGAGAATCTGCATGTCTATGAGTGATTGTAAGTGTCTGCCTATCTTTGGAGAATAATCATATTATTTCATGTGTTTTTTACATGCTGAATGTTGTTTCCCATTTTACTTCAGTTCATCCTGAGACATGGAACCCCATGTGGTCAGTTGCAAGGTGTGTTGAATAAATGTTTTGACTTGGATATATATTACACTCTTAGTCCTTTATATGGTTTATATTTACTAACTTTTCTGCAACTATAATTTCTTTATCAGCATACTCACGGGGCTTCTTTCATTCATGGTGAGTGTGGTTCGATTTTTGTGTCAGTTTTTTAGTTCTTTATAGCTATCCTATAAAGCTCTATGTGGAAGCGTTTTTTCCCTTCAGTTCTTGTCCTCGATTATAATTATGGGGTCCAGTTTATAATTCAGGAGTCTACACTAGCTTTGTGAAATTTTGCTATATTTGTTCTCCTCAAATATGAATTATATCTGATACTGTTGAACTTCAGTCTGAGTAATTTGATGTTGTTTCCTTCTGTGATAGTTTAATGTAGATGTGGGGCATGTGCATATATGCACAAATACAAAGCGCCACCACCCGATGATCCCTCCAGCTCATTTGGACACCACCATAGAAGCTAGTTTAGTCCTGCAGGCATTAACCTGACATCAGACTTAGCTGATTTGTCTTTTGGCTAGGCTCAAGTTCATGTTTTTGCTTCACATAAACTTGCAGATCCTATCTTGTCAAGTGAGTGCTGAGCTATGTAACACAGACTCTTCTAAAAGGTCGACGCACTCGAGTCGAACTTGCATCAATGCGGGTTGACACTTGGACACGGCTTCTGCAGTGTCAGGTGCTATGTAACATGCTATGTAACACGGACTCTTCTAACAGGGCACCGCACCCGCATCGCACTCACACCCATGCGGGTGCACGACTTCCTTTGTGTCAGGTGAAGTCAACCACACTGAGGTCCATTTCTATCTACAAGTAGATTCAGTTAACCCTAACAAAGTCTAGTTTTATCTATATTATATATAAAAATACATAAATGCACACACATACATGTAGTGTTAACTTAAAACTGTTATATATATAGATATATATATATATAATTTTTTTTCCCGCACCTCCGTTCCCAAGTTTTTTTAAAGTGCTGCATCCGCACCCGCACCTATGTGACATAGGTCAGGTGTGGCTAACCGCACCGGAGTCCATTTCTATCCAAAACTGGACTCAGTTGACACTAACAGAGTCCATTTTTATCTATAGCATATACTTAAATACATATTCGCACACACACACACACTCACTATATATATATATATATATATATATATATAGAGAGAGAGAGAGAGAGAGAGAGAGAGTAATGCTACTGTTCTCTGGGAGTACCTACTCCCACATATTAGAAATCATGGTTGTAGGTTGTATCTTCTCAATTAAACCTTATGGATGCACTCAACATAGTTTATTTGATAGGAATCATGCTTTGGATCATGTTTTTTTGGACATAAAAATATGATTTTTTAAGTCATGAAATTTTGCTACATTGTGAGCCATTGATTTTTAAAGGTCTTAAAAATCATACATGTATGCTATAATCTCATGATCCAAAACTTGTTTTCTATTAAATAATGCGTATAGATCATCTCTATAGGGTCTGATAAACAACAAAAAAATCAGAAATTTGAAAATTTTAAAGCTTCTATTAGGTGGGAGCACCTTATCATTTACCTATATATATCAGCACCCTCACACCCAAGTTTTTTGGAACTGCCATGTCGCACCCTTCACACCTGCACCCGCACTTATGTGACATAGGTTCTCAGTCATACCAACTTTACTGAGGCACAGTGTCCTTGATGTTTCAAGTTTGGGTCCTTTTTAATCTTTCATCTGTTAGGTCTTTTGTCATTTTATTCCAAAAGATTTTATGCCCTGTAGCTTAACTATATCTTTTAACCCGTGCAGATGGATAATAGTCCTACCACTGGCAGTGTGTCTACTACTGATGCTGAAAAGCAAAGGCTTGCCCAGGCTTCACTTGCATTCAACTGTAAGAGGTAAATGAATACTTTGATTCAGCAAAGTTTCCCATGCTTGTATAATTTTCATTGATGATCAGTCTTTGTTGTTGGGTTGGGCCCTGCCTACTTGGGGTTCTCTATTACTAATCAGGTCTTCAGCCCACACCAGGCTGTGCTTGAAAAAAGGGAGCAGCCTTTGGAATTGACCTTTATAAAAGTTTCACACTTCCCACTAAACGATAGTTTTTACGTTCTATGTTCATCTTCTGATGCTTTAGTTTGGAAGAAAACCATTTTTAATTATTTGTTTTCTTTTGTAGTCCAATGTTCAGAAAAATGTTCCCAGAATACGTTGAGAAGTACGACCAGCAACAAAATCCAGAAAAGCTGAATTCAGATAGATTGGCAGAGAAAGAACAACCTCATGCTGCATCTTTAACTGGAGACATCGAAAGAGAAGCCAATGACAGAGTGGTTGACAAAAGGAATGGGCGGCATACTAAAAAAAATTCCATTTTGGCTGCTGTTTTTTATATTCTCAGTTCTTGGTGCCATAATGGCATTGCCGCTTCTTCAGATTTAATTTTCTGCTAATTTAGAAGAATCAAGCTGCCTTGGTCCTACTCAGTGCAGATGTCGAAGAATTCCTCGAATGATTCTGGTCGATCTATAGGCCTTTCTGAATGCTGGTTGCTTTAGACGTACATCTTTGTATATAGTTAAACCTCTGTAGACTGGTGTACTGAATCAAGGATCATTAAGCATCCATTGAAGTTCAGAAGTAGGTGATTGTCTTGGGACATGACATGGGTGTGCCTCAGACCCAATTTCTTCTGGAGTTTGACTTGGGGTTGCTTCACCCTCGGTGGTTCCGTAATTTCTTGCATTGAAGTTGCTAGTAAGCGGTTATTGCTTCTTCAGTCACTTGATCATGTTTTTCTCTTAGAAATAGTTGGCTCAATTCCAGGAACGACTTTGGTTGGGAACAATTAGGTCAGACCCTTAAACTGTGTTCATCTGGTGACTTATTAGTGAACTTGCAAGGACTCAAGAACTGGGTATATCTGATCCTTATTTTTGTTCAGAAATAAAAGAAATAAACTTTGATCACACACTGATGACAAATGGGTGTGAGGCCATCTGAATTAATGGAGTTAGTGGTTGAGCCATGGCTCTTTTTGAATCATGATTCTGCACTGAATTGAATGAATGCAATATTTGAAAGTCATTTTGAATGAGCAATGTGTTCTATGGCAAAAATTGCTAGAGAAAGGTCCTTGGTTGAGGATGGACTTGCTCTGAATACGTGCATGCAAGCAAGTCTGGCTTCTTCCGAAGTTGTTCTCGGGCTTCAGGTTCCCTTTCTGATGCAATGCCGTTAACGCTAGATATTCTATGGGCATGTTTGATGGCAGTGATTTTTTTTTTTTTTTGCCCAAGAAAAAACTTCCGGGTTTTTGTGGATCCCACGTGCATCATCAAACGCATGACTATATCCTCCCTTTTTTCCGCTGTTTTGAGGCTTAACTTCCTTCAGAAAACGGAGAGAAAAAGTTGGAGAAACTCATCACGTTCTGCAAACACACCATAATTGTAATGCTTGAACATTTGTGTTTGAGGCGTCGGTCTTCTAAACCTTGATACAGCTCGCATTTGGACAGCCATGGTGGAAATTCTCAGGATTGAGAATTCTGCTTGTGTGGTTTAAACACAAAAGTCCAGAACTGTATGGCATTTAGACAGATTTAGGGTTTTAACGGGTATTTACAGTTTCTACCTGTAATGGTGGCAATTTGATTTCTTGAATATTGTGTGGCTCGATGTGTCCATAAACCCAGAGTATTGGGAAAATATAAAGTTTTTTTTTCTACTGCCAATTCTCTCTTACTCAACTGCACCTTTTGATACCAGGCATATGGAATTCAGAAATGAAGCATGAAAAGCATCATTATTCTTTAGGTCTCAACAAGATTTAACTCCTATGAGTCGCCTTCCCTCTCTTGTTTGAAAGCTGCCCTCCAATTTGTGTGAACCACTACGTCTCCTTGCCAACTGAGGATTTTGTAAAAGACTTTAGCTCTTGACGTTTTTCAATTTCTGAAATGAAAACTCGGTGATCAAGACTGAAACTTTCATCGATAATCCATCTGTTGATAGGTTGATGAACTCTTGTGGATCTTCTCACAACCTATTCCTTATTAACCACACTTGGCTGCTCATTATCTTGTTGATGCCCATCATGAGCATTACTTCCACATTTGACGGACCTGACCATATCTAATCTCCTTGAATCGGTGAATCTCTATCGTCAAATTTACAAAAGATACCGAATGCATCAATTTACAAAAAATGAGTGTAGCTGAGATGCGTATGCTGAGATGGATGTGTGGAAATACAATAAAAGATAAGATTCGGAACGAGGAGATACGTAGGAAGGTAGGCGTTGCACCCATTGAAAATAAGATGAGAGAGAATCGTTTACGGTGGTTTGGACATATTCGACGAAGGCCTAATGATGCTCCAGTTAGAAGGATGGAGAAATGGGAAAATATATTAGTTAAAAGAGGTCGGGGTAGGCCTAGGAAGACATGGATGGAGGTGATAGGAAAGGATATGAATGCTTTGAACCTCACCGAGGACATGGCATTGGATAGAAATGAATGGAGGAGAAGGACTCATGTGGAAGACCCAGAATGATTTTCTTTGTTGGTTCATATCGCCGACCCCAATTGTTTTGGGATGAAGGCGTAGTTGTTGTTGTTGTTGTTGGACCGAATGCATCAATTTTATTTTTTCATAAAGCAAATCCAAGAATAACGGGAATAATCATCAATAAAAATAACATAGTATTTGTTGCAAGACAAAGATGCATTGGGAGCTGGACCCCAAACATCAGAATAAACAAGTTCAAAAAGCTTCAAAGCCCCACCATTCCAAGACTTGAAAGGCGAGACGTGACTCTTACAAATATGACAGCTAAGATATAAAGAATCTTTATTACAGGCTGGATTTGGGAATTAATCCATCAGACACAAGTATCTCAACAAAACCATGATTACAATGAGCAAGACGAAAATGCCATGTAGATTTATTGGACTCTGCAACATTTGAAATGGAAACAACAAGAGAAACTGACTTCGAAGTTGAGACACTAACAGGCGACTCTGATGAATGATGATCTTATTGATGGTTCATATATTTTTACGTCATTCTCCCTCAACGAACGTATTCTTCGTGAGAAGATCTTTCACATATACAGAAAATGAAGTAAATACAATGTAGGAATTTGTATCATCAACAAGTTTAGATACAAAATTTAAATTCTTCTAAATATTAGGAACACAAAATATTTGACAAGGATAAAAGATTAGAAATTGGTAGAGGAATTTGAGCATTGCCAACATGTGTGATTCCTACCAAACTATGGAATTAATTTGAACACTTACTTACATCACCTGTAGTATGAGTGAGGGTTCCAAAATCAATGTACCAATAACCTTCTTCACTCTTTTTGAAGTTAAAACCCACAAGAGCAGCAATAAGAGAATCTTTTTTAGTTCCTGGTTGGTTGTTAATACACTGTCTCTAGTTGGAATTTTGACCTTGAATAGCTGTTTGGTTCTTATTTTGGACAATCTTGACCTCAAGATTGTAGTTGGGGTCATCCTTCAACCAGCAGTTGGCCTTTAGATAACCCTTCTTCTTGTAGATATGATAGGTTGGAGCACCTCCTCCTCAATTTTGATTAGGAACTCCTAAGAGCTGCATATTAGGCAAGGGCAAAATACTCCTGCCTCCTTGATTGTTTCCATGACCATGACTGCGAGGCTCCCCTCAAAAGATTCCATGTCCTCGACCTTGTCCAGCAGCAGTGTTAAGAACATCACTAGAAGACCTTACACCTTTGCTTAGATCCTTCAAACTGTTCAGAGATAACTCAGTTACAGGAAGACAAGATTGCTGAAGAGGGTGAATACTATCAATCAGATGATATGTATGACTTCTCTTATGGTCATGATGTCGCACATGGTATGCATGGCATATCTCCATTGTCTGATGGCACATGCATGAAAGAATGTGATCCAAATGATATACGAAGTGGATGAACGCTAAATAAAGAAGAAAAAGATGATGACGAAGAGGAGGAGGAGGAAGAAGAAGAAGAGTATGAAAGTCAGATAAGTGATGATGAATCATTCACGAGCTAGTAAAATACAACTTGTAATACAATTTGATCTGAATGATCTAAATGATTAGAATGATTTAAATGTATTATATTGATTTGAATATATTGAAATGTATTGCAATGTTTGAATGCCTTGCATGAAGTTTTTTTCAATTTTATCTGAATGATTTGAATGATTTGAATGTATTGAAATGTATTGTATTGATTTGAATATATTGAAATGTATTGCAATGTTTGAATGTCTTGCATGAAGTTTTTTTCAATTTGATCTGAATGATTTGAATGTATTGAAATGTATTGTATTGATTTGAATATATTGAAATGTATTGCAATTTTGAATGTCTTGCATGAAGTTTTTTAATTTGATCTGAATGATCTAATTGATTTGAATGTATTGTATTGATTTGAATATATTGAAATATATTATAATGTTTGAATGTATTACATGTCTAAGATATTTTTTGAATTAATTATGTATGTTCAATAGGTATAGAGTTATGAATTGAATGTACATGTAATACATTAGAATTATTTGAATGTATTGCAATATTTGAATGCCTTGCATGAAGTTTTTTTTAATTTGATCTGAATGATTAGAATGCTTTGAATGTATTTAAATATATTGTATTGATTTGAATATATTGAAATGTATTGCTAGTATATTTTTATTTATTAGAATATGGTTCAGGGAGGACACACTCGTTGAGCACCCAATGGTAGCCAGTTTGAGCCTTCATCTTTACGGGCTCCTTCGATAGGTATATCATTTAAATAATTATATATTTGATTAGTTGAAATGCACATTATGTGAATTTCTAACTCATTGTTCTGTAGGTACTGTTTTGCCTACACATGACCCACCTACGCCGGATGCATGGTCTTCTCAGTGTGACCCACAAGTAATTCAAATAGTGTATATCGATGGTCGACCGTAGGTATTTCATTGTCACTTGTTCAATATTTAACTTATAAAAAATGTATATTGACGGTTAATTGTTAATGTGTATCTTTTCATGTGCAGTGCGAGGTTTGAACAGCAAGAAGTAATACGAGGAATTACGAAGTCATTACTGCATTATTTTCTAGGACCGATAGTGCAATGAAAAGAGTACCCGAAAGAGGTGTTGGACAACTTAATTTTCCCATTCATGGTATGCAATCATTTATCAAAACAACCAGTGTTTTATATTTATGTATGCTAACGTTCTGAAAGTATTTGTAGGTCTCCCATCGCTTCATGAGTGCAAACGAGGAGAATGACGCGAGGGTAGTATGGTAGAAGATGGCTGCCAATCAATTTATTGACATGCTGCACAATATGAAGACTGCAACAAAAAAATAGCTGGTGGGATAGATGATCCACTGCAGTGGAAGGGCCATGGGCCGGCTACTGCCAGGAGAGATTATTGGGAGGGCATGTGCGATAAGTGGGCGAGCAATGATTTTTGAAATCGCTCAACAAAAGCTGCACAAAATCGAGCAGTGATGCCCGATGCACAGCTACACGCAGGTAGATTTAGGACTTTTGGGAGCCACCAGAAGAAAATGATAAGTCATCAATATATATATTGTCAAATTTGTAAGTATTTCTGCATACTTATTAATCGATTTTTTATATCATGTCAAATTGCAGGAAGCAGAAAAAGGAGACATTGTGCCTTACAAGGATGTGTTTGTTGAAACACATAAATGTAAGAGCATGAGAGATTTTGTATCAGAGAAGGCGAGAGCGATAACGATATGTATTTATTGTATTAATAAACATTGTAATATACAAGTTACTTTGAATTATGTTATCATAAATATTATAATCCTTAATTATTACTTTGTAGGAGTCATACAAGCAACAAATGATACAGCGATACGGCGATGACTCCACTCAGCATCCGTCTTTTGATCCTGCAGCATGGGTGACTGCTACAGGTGAAAGGGTCGTGTGATCAAGTTTGGGAGTAACATGAACACCACACCAGTCATTGCCTCCTGTAGCCCGGGCTCACAGAGTTCTCCCGCCAGCATCAACTCTCAACGTCCTATTGACCCTGCTATGTCTTAGGATGGTGTCTGTCAGTGTCTTGACGAAAAAATGCAACAGTTTTTAAATCAAGCCATCCCCAACATTGTCCGTAATGAGTTATGCAACTTTTTTCAGAACAGGAGAACTTCATGTGCATTCAACATGAGCTCAGATGCCCGTCAGGTATGCATGATTAACTACTATAAATTTTTCTTTATAATTTTGCTAATGTGCTTAAGTTTATTACTAGTCTATGTGTCATTCAGCCATTTACTTTGTTGCATTATATTAGGTGGATTACAAATAATTTATTTCATTATGTTTTGATTATAAATACTAACATTTTGGTTCTCTTTTGTAGGATGCTGGATATGATCAACGTAGAGGAGCTGATGGAGGCATGGAGGGAGGGGCAAATTGAGAAAATGAAGAGGATGATGCCCAAAATCTTGGCGAGGATTAGATTTTTTTGTTTAATTTGTTTGACAAACTTGTAACCAATTATAACTTCGCAAGGACAGTATTTGATTGTTAAAGTTTGCTTAACTTAGCATTTGTGTTTAATTTGTATGTATTTTTTATGTGTACTATTTTTTTATAAGCAAGATATATGATTTGTATGAGAATTTTTTCTCGAGTTTCAAAATATTTCAATTTTTTTTTTAAAATTTTTATTACAAATTAGCGACGGATTAGCGACGAATAATGTCCGTCGCTACTCCATCGCTAATTTGAAGCAGTCATCGGTTTGCGACGGAATGTAAGTCGTCACTAATAGTCGTTGATAAATAGTAGCAATGAAATAACGACAGATTATATTCAGTTGCATAACCAAATCAGTCTCTATTTAGCGATGAATTCGCGACGTACATGATCCGCCGCTAAGCTGTCGCAATATAGTGAAGGAGTGGCGACAGATAAATTCTGTCGCAATTTAGCAACTAGGGTTATGCGATGGATGATATACGTCGCTAGTCCGTTGCAAAATCTATCGCAAAGATGTTCAACGACAGATTAACAACGTATATCATCTGTCGCCAATGCGCATTTTCCTTGTAGTGGAATAATCTTGCCTTTACTTTTAATTAAGGTGAATGTTTGGATCATCATTATTTAAATTACAATAAAGAAGAAAAGAAGATTAGTGAGCGGGTGTGATGATGACGATGGCAATGGTGATAGTGGTGGTGGTGATGGCAATGTTAATGGTGGTGATGGTGATGATGATGATGTTAGTGGTAATGGTAATAGTTGTGGCAGTGGTGATGACAATGGTGATGGTGGGGATGATGGTCATAATGGTAATAGTAGTGGTTGTGGTGATAACAATGGTGGTGGTAGGGGTATCATGTGGTCATGTTTGGTTAGAACCTAGGTGGAATCAGACTTGGATTAGATTTTTGAGTATAGTATCAGGTTTAGACCCGAGTATAATCGAGTCTATTATAAGATAAACCATACTGGGACCTGATAAAAATTACATGAACCAGACTTGATAAAATAATATCTTTTATCATCTTTACATTGAAAATTTGCAGGGCATAATCGGAACTCAGGTTGGGCCTGGGTTTGGTATAAAATTTTACAAACTATACTTGGGTTCATGTATTAATCGGACATTTGAGTTCGGACCGGAGTCCTAATCGGGTCTTATTATTTGTCACCGTACCCAGACCCTATAGGGTTTGGTCCCAGCTGAGTCTGGATAAACCAAACCCATTGACACCCCTAAGTGGTGATACTGGTGAAAATTACAAAGGTGGTGGTGGTGGTGGTGGTAGTGGTAATGATAATGATAGGTGGCCGTGATGGTAATGGTGGTGATGGTAAAGGTAGTGGTGGTGGAGGTGGTGGTAATGGTGGTAGTTGTAATAGTGATGGTTGTGTGGATTATGGAAGAAAATAAGTGTTTCCGAAAAAAAAAAGGTAAACTTTTCCTTTTGAAACAAAAGGTGAAATTTATAAAAAAAATCATTCAAAAAAGTAAAAAAAATATCCTAACACCAAAACGTGCTCTTTAAAATAAGCATAAATGGCAACGAGCAATTTATATAAGGCGATAGAAACACGGGGTTAGTTTTCTTTTTTCTTTTTTTAGAACCTCGTACTCTTAAATTCAAAAGTGATATACTGCAATTCAAAGCCTGAAAAAAATATGAGAGGATTCTGTCAAACGCTGTGTGAGATTAGCAATCTCACCCAGCGTTGGTAGGATCCGCTCTCAAAAAGTATCCGGGTTTTAGTTTGATATATATTTTTGATAGCTTATTTGAAATCTCTCTCTCTCTCTCTCTCTCTCTCTCAAGTACGCAATTTGCGTGTCCGATAATAGTTTCGTGATGTATTTCACTAGGCATGATTGTGGTGTTCAAAATTGAACAACTGAACTCCACAGTTTTTAGTAACAGCTGATTATAACACGCTTACCTGGTGTGCTGGTTTCCTTTATTATTTAATGTATAGTAAAAGAATTACCTTCTTCTGTCTCAATTCTCAAACAGGACAACTTTGAAGCTGCCCTCATTCCTTGGTAGCATCTCTGTTTTCCTGTGATTTGCACCTCGCATATGGGTTCCACCCAACACTCAAACTTAGGCGTCCAACTGATGGCTAGGATTGGTCTGCATTCTCACCTGGATGTCGTCTGATCCCAGCCGTCCATATGCATCCGCTGGATGTCTAGGACCGAACATCAAAGAATGAGATCCTTTGGGTTTAGGGAAACCGGTAGGCATGATCACCGGCCTACAACTTTTCTTCCCTAAGCAGATGGCGGGCTGAGGATTTTACAAAGTACCCAGATCACACAACCCAGAAACCACTGCTGGCACAGGTTGTAGTTGTACTGTTAAGTAAAACACAGAAAATGGGGGTGAGAGTGTCCATTATTAAGTCTGATGCTCACAAATCCGACCACAAAACTGACTCGGATTCTATTATTTTTTGGGATTCATAACTAGAAGAAATCGCACCCAGCACTAAGACCTGATCGCGCTGGCTCAGCCACCTATGCTAAGTGTTGGCTTGCGTAGAAGGGCGACCCCCATGGGAATCGAAACTAGATCTAGCAGCCAAGTCCCCACCCCACTCAGATTCTATTCTACAATCAATATCCGAAAAACAAAATGCATCGTTCGCATTCGGGTCTAAGGTTCAACTTCGTATGATTCATTCCATTTGTAACCCGAGCCCTAAGACGTTCTCTCTACCTCACTTTTCTTCTTCTTCTTCTTCTCTAAGGCCTCTTTTGTGAACCTCTCTGTGAAAAAACTATGAACAACACACGGTCACAGTGCCAACAACTCGTTTGAGTTTTGGGGGTGAAAAAAGAGAAAAGTGCAAGGATGGCGTGTTACGGGTCGAAGGTCTTGCAGAGCAGACGGAGAAAGGGAATGCATTCGGAGGCTCCAAGCGAAGACGACGTGCCCTCCAAGCACGGGAGCACGAGAGGCAGCAGCAGCAGAAACAGGAAGCCCATGAATGGGAAACAACGCGCAGATGGGGACCAACCCACCAGAAAAGCTTCATCGGGAGGGTCCTCTCACCAAACCCACTCTTCGCAGCCGACTCCGAGTGCACCATCCTCTCGAGATACTGCTCTCAGGTTGTTCTCGTCCCTACGAAAATGATTCTTTCTTGAACATCATTTGGACATGCCGAGGCTATAGAGGTTTAGGCCTTTTGATGGCTGTCATTTTCTGTTTTTTTTTTTGCTGTGAGTCCACTTTTTGTCGTTCTATTGAGTTCAAACGTTCGTATTCATAATGCCCAATTTGATTCCCGTTGTTGCATGTCGAGTTCTCTTAATGTTAAGCATTTTGGTAATTTTGGGTCCTCGTAGAAAAGATGCGCTGAATGGGATGGTGATTCAATTGTTTGATGAGAGAAAACTGTGAATTTTGGCGTTTGGAAACGACACCGTTCACCCGTTCTGCTCCTCATCTTTGAAGCTTTTTTCCATGACTTTTTAGCATTCTTTGATTCTAGAAAGGAAAGAAAGAGGGGAAATCTAATGAGACATGTTGAAGTTTGTATGGTGTTAGTTTGGTTACTGGCCAGTATTTCTTTCGTTGTTAACTGAGTGGCTGCTACAATATGTGAACTTGGTATTGAAAAAGTCATTCTCTTACGCTTCAAATGTGTTTAGCAGGTGTATTGATAATTCTGATTTCTCTTAGTTTGGCTAATTTTGAGCTTCAATGTGTTAGCCTTCTCTTGCTTTGATATGATTGTTGATCTTAGTACGCTGGACCTTTTTATGTTGTGCCAATTTCGTCACATCGTCAGTGCGACTCAATTGATGCAATTTGGTATATACTTTGTGATTTCTTTACCGGGAGATGTGGTAGTAGCTTTGAGATCGTTGTTGATGCCTTGTAGCTGTAATATGCTACTTTTGCAGCGGCACAAAATGAGATTATTTGAAGGGTTCTTCATAATTCAGGTGTTAATTACTACATTTTGCATCAAATATGACCACATTTACTTCTGGGCAATGAAGATCTCAAATTTAATAAGTTGGAAACTGAAGCTAGTTCCCTTCTTCGCGTATATTTAATTAACATTTGATTGATGTAAAATGGATGGTGTCTGAGCTTAAATTAAACATGGTTCTGTTTACCGATATAAAATGGTTGAGCTCTGAGCTTAACTTAAACATGGTTCTGTATTTGAGGTGAATTATAGATGCAACATGAATGAACCAACCCTTTCAAAATCGATGTCTGGCTTTGCTACTGAAGAAAAGGTGCAAGCAAGCGAGATGCTTTGCACTGTTTACTTATTTTCTATAAAATATACTGTAGTTGCATTGACTATGGCCCGACAATGTTTATTTCAAAACCTCTAGTAAAGAGATTGTTAATTTCACCCCCGATCTTTTGAATTTCTTGTAACGACAATATTATCAACATAACCAGAATAGGAACTTTATGCTGCTGACAAACTGTGGTGGTCAATTGGTGTAAAACACGTCAAAAATTTTGATTCGTGTTGGATCCGGACCCGACCCGAGGCCACCCGCCTTCGTGCTTATAAAATGAAACGAGGAGGGGAGGGGTTTCCGGTACGAAACCCTCTCCCCCTCCGTTGCTCTCTCGTTTCTCTCGGTACCTCGACTCCCTCTCCCCTCTCACCTCGCGCCGGCGACCTCCCGTCCGGCAGCCCTCAGGTGACCTCCCCTCACCTCTCCTGGCTTCTCCTGTTGACGGGATCGGCACAGGCGACCCCGACCCGAGCTCCCTTCGGACCCTTCCGGAAACCCAAGGTCGGTAGCCCAGGTGCGCACCCCTCTGCCGCCTCCTCTTCCCCTTTTCTTCTTCCTTCCGTCGACCAACAGGGCCAGTCGGTCTTTTACGGCAGGGGCTTTAGCCCCTGCCACTTTGCCGACAGGTCGGCAGGGGTAAAACCCCTGTCGCATGTGAGAAAGGTTCCGTCTGGGGGTTTGGGGCCTCTGCCTGCCTTTTCTTTCACCAGGGAGGGTCGAACCCCTCATTGCTTTCCTGTTTTGATGCGCAGGGGAGGGTTGGACCCTCCCTGCCTCTGTTTGTCGCAGGAGAGGGCTCGAGCCCTCCTTGCCTTCGAGCTACGCGCGGGAGGGGACCCTCCCTGCCTTAGTAGTACGCAGGAGGAGGGGTCGAGCCCCTTCCTCCGTCCCTTTTACACAGGGGGAGGGGTCGAACCCCTCCCTGCTTGTCTTTTACACAAGGGGAGGGGTCGAACCCTTGCCTGCTTCCGTGTTTCGCTGGGAAGGGGCCGATACCTCCCTCTATTGGTCAGGGGAGGGGTCGAGCCCCCCTCACTGCACCCTCGTTGTTAGGGGAGGGACTGAGCCCTCTCTCTGCACCCTCTCTCGTTGCCTTCGCCAGTTTTAGGCAGGCAGGAGCGGATCCCCTACCTCTCTCGTTGCCTTCGTAAGCCCCTGCCTATGCTTCCTTCGGGTCAGAACAATGGCAGTGCCCTTGGCCTTCTATTTTGGTGTTAGCTTGCTAAGGATGTCGCTTTTGCAGCTCGGCTCGTACGATGGATCCCGCTCGCACCCCCGTGGCTTAAGCCGTCAATCTCTTATGCCCGCAAACACCATCAAGCTCGCAACTTCATGAGGTAGGGGAAGATTGCACGGAGGATTTGGACAATTGAATTAAGTTCAATTAATTAAAAAGGATATATATATATATATATATATATATATATATATATATATATATATATATACGAGTATGCAGTTAACTCAAGGATGTGATTTCGCGATCTTTGTCCTTTACTTTCTCTCATGTCTTTTTTTACTGTCGGGCTTTGCGCTCAGGCTTTGCGTTTGCACTCCTGTTTTCAGTCTTTACTTTGCCGTTGCGCTTTGCGCCCAGGCTTCTGCTTTTGCAAATGTTTCGTTACTGTCTTGCCATTGTAGATGACGCTCAAGTTTTTGTTTATTGCATCCTCGTAAAGGATGCAAAGTCATTTACCACTCTTTCTCTTGCGACAAGAGTTGACTCGGGGGCTTAACGATACATCCTCGACTAAGGAGAGGGATCCCCAACAAGAATCCTGGCTTTTCGAGTGAGCAGTCTTGAAAAGTAGACTTGATAAATTAGGGAGCTGCTCAAAAGCATCAAAGACTGCCTAAATTGAAGTATTTGGAAGGATGTGATTGGTTGATTTTGTTTGTCTATCCGACATATCTCGGTTTACCCCGAATTGGGGCTTGAACGAACTTCTTAGCGGGGGTTATGTTGAGAAACTCGTATCCCGTTTATTGAGGCCAGTATCGAGTTATGCAAGGCATGTAGATACTACGATAGCGGATGAGATTCTGGAAACTCGCATGCCAAATGTTGGCACAAGCTGATGACTGTTTCAAAAGATAAAGAATGTCAAAAGTAAAGTTTGAGAAACATTAGATGTTTGCGAAACATTTCTGTTGAGGCTCATATTGAGGAATTATATCCCTTTCATCCTAGAGTACTTGTAGTCGTGCACTGTACGCTAGTACTGCGATGATCGGATGCGACGGTCGAGCGACCTCGATCAATGCTAAATGCACAATGTTGTAATCACATAAAATGGTGATTGATCGCCTTCACAAGCAAGATGCTCGAGCGGTTGAAAGACCAGAGCATGTAGAATGAATCGTTAGTTAAGCAACGCCTAACACACTCATTCGCCTTTTGTTTCTGTCAAGGGAGAGGATGGATCGGTACAAAAACTTCAATGAACAGATTGTTAACAACCACCTCACGGGCAAAGATCTGGCCTCCCCAGTCATTGGAGTTAGGAGAAAGGGGACTACCAAACATTATCTTAGGTGGTAGATCACATGAACTTCTGCAGAAGTTGGATGCATCCGTTGCCAAGTAACTGACTGCTTTTGGGGAATCCTTTCTCGGCTGAAAGCCGTCCCCTTAGGAGCGGACTCAACTAGCTATTCGGGTTATTGAAAATACATAGAATAACAGTCGTTCAAACTAGTCTCAGTTGTTTCTACAATTCGTGGCTGCGCGTACCCGTAGGCAAGTAATATCGAAACGTAAGTCTGTTCACACTGGTTGATGGGTCATAAGACTTGCTAATTGTTGGGTAGTTCACAGCTTACGATCAAATGAATTGTTATGCTGCGTTTTGACAGTTGTATTGCTTATCTGTTTAACTGCTTATCTGTTTAAATTGTTATCTACTTTAAACTGCTTAGCATACTGAATTAAATGTACTTAATTCAGTTTTCTGTAGTCTCTCTTGTGCACCTACTAGTTTTTCGCAAAACTAGCCTATTTTATGGGTACAAGTGTTGATTAGGTGCATCACAGGCGATGACATGATTGCGAGATGACTTCAAGATTTCTTTTTCCTGCTTTAGCTCGCGTCCTGGATGTTTTTTGGTTTTGTCACGGATTTTCCTTGGGATGTCCAAATATTGTAATTTTGAGAACTTATTTCAATAAAAGTGGTCTTTTCAAGTGTTTTGCAAGTAACATGTGAAGTGAGTTTTGGTCCTTTAGGCTAACGTGCCCAAAGTTGTCAGCTTGCCTTTCTGAATTCAACAAAAGAATCATCTTCCGCTGATTACATGGACTCTGAAAGGAAAGAGATTTTTTCTAGTCTCTTGCTTGTTTTCTGAAAGGTTCACAAGTTTGAAATTTTGGGGTGTTACAATTGGAATGTTCAAGCTAAAAATTAGTTCCGCTTTTGTTTTGTCTCTTATTTATATTTTTTGTCAGTCCTTAAAGTAAAAGATTCATGGCCCATCTGAGTTTTTGGGTTGTCCTGCACAAGTCATGAGTTGTGACTGAAGGAGTCAAGTGAAATGTTACAGATTCCTGAATTTGGATAATGAAGAAGATTAGATTGTTGTATAAGAAAATTGAAAATAAAGTTCGACGCAATAATGCACGATCGAGATTGAAAAATAGTATTGTTCATGCATGGGAAATGTCTCTAGGAGATCGTAAGATGGCATTTTAATGATCCGGCCGTGTGTGTGGAGGGAACATATTGCTATGATTGAAACATATTTGGTGGAGGATTCTAAAAGATTGCAATTGAGCATGATATACAAGACTGAAGCAGGTTGCTTGATCTTGGAAGGATTTGGGATAAATGTGGATTCAGATTGTGATAGCAAAATAATGTAGATTTGAAAATTGGAACTAGAAGCACAGAACAAGATTGGATTTTAGTATTTAAAAACCAGGGAAATGTGAATTGCAAGTAAGAGTAACATCTCTCTCTCTTATGCGGGTTACATTTTTCCTGTTTTACAGAAAAGGATAACAGTGTGAGGGTAAATTCCTCATTCTTCCTCTTCTTTTTATATTTTCCCTTTCTTTATAAAGAAACTGCCGTAAGAAACTTATTGAGAACAAGCGAAATCTAACTGAAGATTTCAAGAATTTTTGTTTTGTTTTTTCTTTTTGTGAAAGCATAATTCATAGTTACTCCATTACATATTTGCACTTGTTTACAGAATTGTAGTGATCAATCTTTTATGATTCAGATTCTTACCTGAGAAACTTTTGTTGGATGGCCATGATCTTAAAGGAGGGAGTAATAACTAATAGTTTCCAATATTGTGTTAGGAGGAACTGAGTTCTTAAGTCTCACTTTTTATTTGAGTTTTATTGGTGTATGGGTCGGTTTTCGTTTTCCTTTATAATTGGGTCTAGGTATAATCTTTGAAGCTGAGCATGGGTTTGGTCTTGTGGGTTGGATCAGGGCCCAACTAGACAGGATCAATCTAGGGCATCACTGTTTAGTGATGTAGTGATGAGTTCTAAACTAAGGAAGACTGCTTTTGATGCCAAGGAGGCCAGGGTTCCCTCCAAGCACCCTCTCTCGTTCCCTCTTGTTTTTTCCCCTTGTACACCATCTTTTTCCTCACTCTCTCATGTCAGCCACCTTTGTGTCGAGATCGCAAGTGATTCTCTTGGTGCATCGGGTGCTAAAGATTGACCAATAGGTTGTGTTAGCCTGCTCCCTTGCTGTATTCACAGTTGGGTTGAGCAGCTGGTTCACCTACCAATAGGTTGAGAGAGGAAGGCTGCAACATATTTCTCCTGTTTATAGATGCAAATTGTGTCCTTTTCTGTATACAAGTGTTTTTTCTATGTTTATTCTAGAGCCTTTTATTCTTACGGCTAAACAAAGCATACCTCCCTCAAGATCCTTTATATCTGTGGTTGAGTTGCATAAAACCAATTCGGGTCCAACCATTGGTTTATGAGAAGATGCAATTGTTTTTACTTGGCTGCATTTGTTTAATTTCAGTGTGACTGATCCACTTTGTGCTTACCAAAAATTGATGTAGGAAAATGGTTGATCCTGAGGCTGCAAAATACTTCTCTGAGATTGCCTCTCTTCTTGAAGGGAGTGAAATGGATCTTGAAGAAAGAACTGTTGTATGCAGTAATGCCCTTGAAGAGACAAGGGGAAAGGAATTACAGCTTGCATCTGACAAGATTCTTAGCCGAGTAATGGAAACACTCCTTGAAAACTGCAACATAGATGAATTGTGTAGTTTCCTTCAAAGTTGTGCCAAACAGTTTCCAGCCATCGCCATGGACCAGGCAGGATCACATGTTGCTGAAACTGCTCTGAAATCTTTGTCTAGTTTTCTTCATAACGAAGATAATTATTCTGCTATTGAATACACATTGACTAAGATCTGCCAGGTGTGTGATTTTTCACTGGTTGTGCTGTATGCAACATTATTCTACTGGTAAAAAAACTGGTGGTATATAAGTGTAACGTGTTAGTTTTGTTGTTTTTTCTTCAGGAGCTGGCTGTAACTTCTGGCAATGTAATTCTTAGCTGTTATGGATCACATGTCTTCCGGAGTCTCCTCTGTCTCTGTAAGGGAATACATCTGGATTCTTCAGAAAGTTTCCATGTGACAAAGTCAGCCACCATTTTAGCAGAACGTTTGAGTGGGAGGTCAGGTCAGTCAGCTGGGAACTGCCTGGTCCAAGGTCATCAAGGATTTCCTGAGGAGTTCAAATGTTTAATAAGGGGCATCTTGGGATATGCCAGAGATGACATTGCAACTTTGCAAGTTAGTAGTTATGGTACTCTTGTCCTCCAGGTATGCTTACAAAATCTTGATATCATAAGCTATTTCAATTGAAATATGTTACAAACAAGGAGAAAAAAGGGATCATATTTGTGTTATTGCTTAAGCTTGTACTCTGTGATTTACTATGTATGAAGGTCTTGCAAAGCATAACTTTGTCTGAAATGCCAGCATTTTGGGGGCTTTATTGTGTTTCTCCATTCATACTTACTTTGACATAGACATATATACTAGGTTTCTTTCTTCTTCTATTACTCACTTATATGAGCACATTTTTGCTGTTTTTCTTTCTTGATTTTATTTATTTTTCTTTTTTTTAACTGTACTGTCTTTAGTAAATTCTCGAATACTATCTTGGTGCCTGGACTTGGTTGGAACTTGGAACCAGCAATGGTTGTTTTATAAGTTTACAAAAGTTCAATCATCTTTCCGAAAGTGTTTGGTTGTCCTGAAAAGTACATTATAGACTGTTAGAAAGTGAGTTGGAATACATTGGGTTCAATAATGAACCCATATTTATGCACGTGAAGTGCAAATATACCCATTAAAGGGAAACAACACAAGCACATAATGTGCTAACCCATAAAACCCATAACAAGGGAAAAATATGACATAAAGTCATAAGTTGCATATCATTGAAGAAACAATGGACAAGGGGTAAAAACCCCATTACAATGGAGCATAAGCTCCCTCAAGAAGTAAGAAATACAAAGGGGAAAGCCCCTATTTATAACAACAAAAAGGAGCCTTGGAGGGGCTCCACTCATAGACGTTGGAGCCCCTCCAACGGTCACAAATGTGACCGTTGGAAGGGGCCCAACGTCTATTTGAGTGGGCCCCCCAAGGTACCTTTTGGTACTTGAGAAAAAAGAAAAAGAAAAATAAAATAAATTACAATCACATCCATAAAGTGAATGTGCGTAAAACAGAGGAAAAGACTAAAATACCCCTACGACTAAACAAAAGGAAAATATATATTTTATATATATAAATAGGAGGATACACATACATATATACCATATATGTATATGTATCATCTTTTATATATATAAAATATATCTAATTACAACAATTGATTGGTACATTTTAACACCCCCCTCAAGCTTTGCAGGGAAACAAAAAGATTGAAAAAAAAAGGCAAAACTCCACGATGCTTCAGCGACTCCAAGAGGCTTCGGCAAGGATGCAATGAAACTTGAAATAGCCTTCCTCCAATTGTCTTCAAATGATAAACCCATTTCCCGAACCATCCAGGGTACTTCCCTTTGTCCTATCTCCAAGATTCTGAGAAAAGAAAACAACAAAGAACAAGTAAACAATATCTTTGCACTTTACTCAAAAAGGAACATTCCTAACAAGGTGCAAAATTTATGCATAATATGATAGTTACTTTAGTATGAAACGAAAAATTTAGAAAACCAAAGTTTCTAAAGCATACATTATGTTAAAACAAAATGAGCGGAAGCAAATTATGCAAAAATTGCAAGAATGCATAATGCATTCATAAGGTCCACCATTGGACAAATATAACCCCATAATGGGGAATAACAAAATGGTCCACTAAGGGACACCACAATAAGCCTACGAAGAGGCATGATATACATAAACATTATTGAATGAGGGCCCAAAAAGGCCATAAAGAGCATATGCATATACTTATCATGAAATGAATTAATACTCAAAGAACTCTTTAATAAACATGCTTCAAACATGTAATGAAGTGCCAAACAAGAGAACCAAAGTTTCCAAGCATACTTTAGGCAGAATAAACCCAAGAGTTCACAAGGTTTTAAAATCATTTATAAAAGACATACTTAATACACATTTTTGCATATAAGGGTGGCAAAAACCATAAGCACTTAATATATGGATTAAATGCTAAGAAATCAACTTGATATGCATATCAAAAATATGATTTGCTTGAAAAACACAAGTCATGAATGAAATTTTGCAAATTTCAACAAAAGTTTATCCATTACAAACATCTTCCTCATTAGTCTTCCAAAACCCATAAATCAAGTGTATAAGCTACTAGATCAAGAATATAAAGCCATTAAAGGCCAAAGACACACACAAAGGTGTGTAAAAGAACCTCTTGTCTACATATAATAATACTTGAAATAAGTGCATCTACGACAAGAACAAGAGAATACATGCCAACATGGACTAAAAAGTATCTCTTGTCTACGTAAAAAATACACTTAAAACCAAGTATGTTCAGCTACTAGAACAAGAGTAATAAGCCAACCATGGGCTAAAACATAATACATCTCTTGTCTACATATGATAGCACTTGAAATGAGTGAAATAAGCCAACCATGGGCATACATCTTAAGCGACTAGAACAAGGACACAAACGCCAACATAGGCTCAAAATCACACACCATAGTGTGAATCAACGTGCCTTGTCTACATATAAAAACACTCAAGAAAAGTGTGTTCAGCTACTAGACCAAGAGAGCAAAAGCCAACAAAGGGCTAAAAACACACGAAGGTGTAATAAAATTCTTGTTTAAATATGATGACACTTAGATAATGGGCATAAAAGGAAAAGACTTTTGAGGCAATAAACTTGTAATGAAAATAAACCTCGAATAAAACAATGAATTCTCATAACAATAACATGCATGTAAAAAATATCTTCAACAAGATACTATAATCGATAAAATAAAATTCTTGAGAACAAATGTGTGAACATACACATACCAAGAATACTTGTGAAAAAACACAAGAACACGTGCACAACGAGCACAACATACGGAATCACAAATGTGCAAATGCACTCATAAGATTCATAAAATAAAAGGTTGGGCTATAATCCCAAAACATCTTGATTTTAAATGTACCTTAAAACATTTAAGGTTTCAAATACCATATGTCCATCACATAAAAGCATCCATAATATCAATGGCACAAGAGAAAAAATGAGTGACATGCTCATAATTAGAGATCAAATAACAAATCATTTTAGAGTCCCAAGGTGCCCATAACTCACCTCAACAACCATCTATAATATGGAAGGTGGACAATCTAAAAATGATACAACACGAGGTGCCCATAACTCACCTCGTCAAACATCTCTAATATAAAAATACTAAGGCCAAATAAATGATGCATTAAATAACATGTGATGGACAAACATAAATGCCACAAAAGGGCAATAAACACATAAGGAATCATTTTCTAAATAAAAGTTTTTACAAAGAGGACCGATTAACAAATTGAATCAAAGGTCCAATATAATCCATCAAAACAATTTTGCATAAACACGAATTATGCTTAATCTTCAAAAGAAGTCTTGTACACCAAAAAAGGCTTACTATGCAACATAATATGAAATATTAAGCAACATCATGTGTATGAACCGATTTGGAACAAACAAGCCTTAACTATGAAAGACATAAGGTGCAATTAAACGGTGAAGTTGGTGAAGTTCAAAAATAACAAACTTAGGCCAATATAGGCATTCATAAAGATGGTGAAGTTCGAAAAAACTTATGAAATCTACTATTGCAACTTAAAAATGATAAACAATCATGAAATCTTCATAAAAGAGTATATACTCACAAGAAGATCATAAGGACCGAAAGGCCCCTTAAGGAGAGTTTGAACAAAAAAACATATACAACTCCCAAGAAGGAGAAAACTCCATTAAAGTGGGAGAAATCCCAACAAAATAGATTCATTAACAAAACCTTATGATAAATAAGATTGTACTATGGCTTAAATAAAAATTAAACATTTATTGAGGAAAAATTTAACACTCTTAAGTTTTATAAAAAAAAAACATGACTTAATAGATTATTACCTATTCCTAATGAAATAAGTACACACTAGACATTAGTGAAGACCATAACTTTTGTAATGAAATATGCGGAAAAGCAATAGAGTGCATTAAGCACTTACAACATTCACTAATGAGCAAACAAAAGGGCAAACACCAAAACCCACAAGAGACAATCACAACATAAAATTATAAATGTCTCTTATTGAAAAGAGAGAGAACTCTCTAAATGTTGAAAACATCCTTAAGAGTGTAAAGATGAAAAGAAAATCATCATATTCCATAAGATCATTTTAAAACTTAATTCAACCGGTATTATAAAAAAAAACTTTCTTAATTAAATGTTGCTCATATAAAACGGACACATAATATGGAATTTTTCATATATGCCAAACATTTTTCAAAAAACTATATTTCACAAGCATTTTAATCTTAACATACCTTTCTTTAAAGACTAAACATTCATATAAAGGTATTTTCATAAACAAGATTAGGTTTAAAATGTAAATTCAAAGTTCCAACGGTCATAAATTTTTACCGACCCATTAAAGCAAGTTTTGAGCAATCATATATCTAATTTTTCGCCAAACAAGTTATCATTTAAAGTTTTTCAAAGAAAAACATACGAAAACGATTCAATGGAGTAGCAAGTAACTCAAAAAAGACATAATGACAAAAAGCACACATAAAGAAAAGGACATATTACATTCTTCATACAATACTCAAAGAAATAAAATGCATACCGAATAACTATAAGAAAGACAATAGAGAGAAACGAACACTTCACCATTTTTCTTTAACAAATTCTTGAATACCACGCTTCCCGATGCACCAAAGAGCAACTCGATCTCAACCTTGCTCTGATACCATGTTAGAAAGTGAGTTGGAATACATTGGGTTCAATAATGAACCCATATTTATGCACGTGAAGTGCAAATATACCCATTAAAGGGAAACAACACAAGCACATAATGTGCTAACCCATAAAACCCATAACAAGGGAAAAATATGACATAAAGTCATAAGTTGCATATCATTGAAGAAACAATGGACAAGGGGTAAAAACCCCATTACAATGGAGCATAAGCTCCCTCAAGAAGTAAGAAATACAAAGGGGAAAGCCCCTATTTATAACAACAAAAAGGAGCCTTGGAGGGGCTCCACTCATAGACGTTGGAGCCCCTCCAACGGTCACAAATGTGACCGTTGGAAGGGGCCCAACGTCTATTTGAGTGGGCCCCCCAAGGTACCTTTTGGTACTTGAGAAAAAAGAAATAAAAAATAAAAGAAAAAGAAAAATAAAATAAATTACAATCACATCCATAAAGTGAATGTGCGTAAAACAGAGGAAAAGACTAAAATACCCCTACGGCTAAACAAAAGGAAAATATATATTTTATATATATAAATAGGAGGATACATATACATATATACCATATATGTATATGTATCATCTTTTATATATATAAAATATATCTAATTACAACAATTGATGGGTACATTTTAACATAGACATGGTAGTACTTTTCTTGTAAACATAATTTTTACAAGTATATCAATTAATGCAAGGGATTGCCATGCAATTTTGAAATTTGTGAGGTAACAAAGGTTCACAAGCTGTTAATTTTTTACTACAAGCTGTGAATATATGCAGCACACTCCAAGCTATATGTGTGGAGAGAAACACAGGAATGCCAGGGTAATATAACATTACACCACATTATAAATAATACAAGTGTTGGCTGGAAATTTTCAGAAATTCCAAACCATGTGTTGACAATACTTACAAAAAAACTTTTCGGAAAAGGAATTTAAATACAGAAACCCAGTTAATGATGCAGACCAAGAAAGGGCAAAAGGACCATTCTAGCATGGAAAAAATTAAAATTCTGCTCTATTTTTTATTAGAATATTCTTGCAGTTTCATCCAAGTTTCTTCCTATTTGACAAATGCTATCTCATTTGAATACTACATGGGATTGTTAGTAATTGCATCATTTTCTTGTAGACAATACTAAAGTTACTAGCAGGAGATGATCAGGAGTTGTTCCATGTAATCCCTATCCTCCTTGGCTGCCATAAGTCTAGCACATCTAAACCAGGTGAATATTTGGAAGCTGCAAAAGTGCGTGAAATCTTGGGTTTGCTAAAGGATACTGCATTTAGCCATTTAATGGAGGTAATTTGCTTAATACTTTCTTGTGTATATTGCTTATTAAAGCTTCATAAGCATGTGTTGCAGAAACATCCTTTTTGTTTATTTTTTCGTTTGTGTGTATGTCTGTGTGCACATGTGGCATGCCTGCTTGCTATTTAACTTATTTTGCAAAATGTAAAAATACAGCTAAGGTGAGAGTTGCAATTTTTCATTTTTGATATTGTACACTGTCCTCCTAGCTCAACATAATGCTATTATTTTAGTGTTTGTGTCAGTGGCCAGTACCAAGGGTCAGTGAGATTTTGAGAAATTGTCTATGCTGATGCATTTAAGATGGTTGAGAGATGGCATTAAGAAGAATAGCTACTTGTGATTTCTCAAAAAAAAAAAAACATTTCCTTCTCAAAAAAGACTAATATTTACCTGTTGATGGTCTTCCTAAAATATGTATCTATGTGAGTTTTAGCTAGCAAATTATAGGGGAGAGCTTGGTCTACAAAAAATATAAGAACATCTTCCTTGTCATGCACCCTTTGAAGATGATAGTTGGTGGTTCATTTCTGTCTGGGGAAGTGCAATGTGCTAAAAAAAGACGTGAAATTTCCTTCTTCAGACTTTATGAAATATTTTGCACTTTGGAGAATGTTGTAGACTTGTAAGTAATGAAAATCTTCTTGGGAAATTTTATTGCTCCTACATGGAGATGGGGCACTCTGATTTTGTGTCTTAAAAATGTTTGTCTAGTTGTTTCTCCTTTCCTTTGGAGATGCTCTGGGGCATGAGCCATTGCTTAGTTAGCAATTTCTGGAGTGGACTTGATAGAAAATGACATTTAAATTATAACACTCAGTGTAGATTAATCAGATGGTTTCTTCATTAGTTGAAATGACACTTCAACTTCATTTGTTTCTTGGTACACTATGGAAGTGCTGCTTACCATGTTCACCTTGCTGGATGTTTAATGCACTTAATTGGGTTAGCAAATATCTTCTCTCCATTGCTGTAATTTTTTTTAACTTCATTCTGGAGAAAAAGGATTGTTGAAGCATTCTAGGATCCCTGATCATATGATATAAAACATAAGTAAATACTATGTTAAACTTTGTGGCGTATGAGATGAATTTTGTTACTTCACTTGACTGTCCTACATGTGTTAGAAGAAGAATCAGAAAAATTGGAAGATCAATCTCCCAAAGACATAAGTACATATGCTTGAGGAGAAAATGAACAATCATGGCTGACCTCCTTGCTACACACCTAAAGGTGTACCTACTTAGGAGCCAACTAATCCTATTTCCAAAAGCATACGTGATTCCAGTGAAGCTCTTGCTGATAACCTTCCAATTACTCTAAGAAGAGGGGATCAGTTGTGTGCTTGCCACTTTCTTTGTCGTTTTGTTTCTCATCATGTTGTTTTTGAACCATACAGAATGTTTATGGGCAATCCAAAATTGAATCCAATTCGTAAAAGTATAGAAGAGTCAACATCACATCCAAAATGGACTGAAACCATGATGAGCAAATGAAAGCTCTAAAGAGAATGATACTTGGAGGGTTACTATGATTCCAAATGTAAGAAAAGCAGTGAGGCCCAAATAGATCTATAGTCTAAAGTCCAAATCAGATGGATCCATGGATAGATACAAAACTAGATTAATTGCCAAGGGGTCCATTCAGATGCATGGTATCAATTATCATGAAGGCTTTGCTCCCTTAGCTAAGTTGAATCTCATCAGACTTATCCTTGCCCTAGCTTACAAAAGATGTGTCTCACATGAGTTGGATGTGAAAAATGCATTTTTACATGAGAATATTTAGAAAGATATCTGTGTCTCCTCTTCAAGGGTTCTACCCTCTAAGGGCAATAGAAGTGAAGTGTGTCAATTGAATAAAGCAATTTATGGGTTAAAACATTCATCTCGTGCATGGTTTGAGTATTTTAGTAGCCATCATTCAATTTGGCTACAAGTATTAGTGATCACAACTTATTTGTGTAAGAGAGAATGCTTCTATTATGATATTGTATGTAAATGATATAGCAATTACAGCTATGTCACAGGGATTCTGCATAGAGGCTGCCACACCTGCATCGACGCGACGTGGGATTGGATGCAGCACCCGGTGTGGTGAATGTGACCCTGAGTGCGGTCAATCCACACTCAGGGTTATTTTTGTCCAAAATAGATACATTAAAAAAATATTTATTTAAAGTTTTGTCTCATATACAAAGCTTTGAAAGTTTGAAACGTTGTGCACTAAATGTTTTGAGCCACACACATTCTTTTACTGTTTTTAAAAAGCTTTGTCATAAAAAGTTGAGCCATTACATTCTTTTATACTTTGTATAGAGCTTTATCATAAATGCATTAATAAAATAAGTGAAAACTGCATTGGAATGAATTTCTATATTAATTGGAGAGAATCGAGTAGGTCGGATTTTGTATTAAATGGGGAGAACCGAGTAGGTCGAACTTTTGTATTAAATGCATTAATAAAAAAAGTGAAAACTGCATTGCAATGAATTTTTGTATTAAATGTATATAAATTTAAATATGATTAAGCAATACCTGATTAAACAATACTTCTAAATTTTTATTGTTTCTTCTGAAAAGCAGATTTTTTTATTGATTACCCTCCTGAACCCCCGCACCCAAGTTTTTTTAAAGTGCCGCACCCGCACCCGCACCTATGTGACATAGGATTACAGGAGATGATGTAGATGGAATAAAAAGGTTAAAAGAGAGGATACAAGAGGAGTTTGATATTAGAAACTTGGGAGCACTTAACTACTTTCTTGGGATTGAAGTTCTTCGATCAAGGTGTGATCCTAACTGAAACGACATGTTCTAGACTTCCCAAAATTACTGGAATATTATGTTGTAAAGCTATGGACAACCCCATCGAGCCTAATCATAAGCCAAGAGGATGTTGAGATGTATCAACATATATCTCACCATTACATAGCCAGATGTGGCATATTCAATAAGTGTGGTGAGTAGATAGGCGTGCCTGCCCCCCAGAAGATTTTTTTTTAATAAAAAAAAATTGGACACAAATGACCGCACCTAGGGTCGGGTTGACCACACCGGGTGCCGCACCTGCGTCGCGTCGCGTCGACGTGGGTGCGGCACCCGGTTTGCCGAGTCCCTGTGACATAGGGCATTTCTATCTTTGTAGCCATTTTCACTATGCAGGGTCACTTTTGTTATTTATCCACCCCTTTTGCGATTAATGTGTATAATGAACAGTGTAACCCGATATGCAAATCTGAGCCTCATTTTTTCCCTTCATCGTTGTCTTCTTCATTTTTTCTTCCTTATCCTCTTCCCCTAATCTCAAGCACTTATTCCTTTTCTTTTTGAGACAAAAACTCAATCACTTATTCCTAATGTCAATAGTGTATGAATACTGTGGATTGAACATATCATATGGTACTTCCAGATCTGTGTGGAGAATGATTGGTTTGATTGATGACAATATGACAGTATATGAATTCATTTTGTTGTTTACTTGCAAATATATCTGGTCTATTGATCTATCTTGTATCTGATTTCTTTTTGAAGATAAAGATGAACTTTCTCTAAAGAGGAGATAATCAGTAACAAGTCACAAAAAAATATAAAAGAGTAGTAACTTCAAAAATGACTGAAATCTAAAAGAGAGTAAAACAAGGTATATGCTTAGCTCAATTTATTTGCTATAAAGTCCCCAGCCTACTCGACCAGTCCCATTGTATAGCAATACCTGCCTACTTTGCTTCAGCATAAAGTTGTAATTGTGACTGTATTCTCGTGTGTATTGTCGGCGGGTTCTCTTTCTTGTCATTATAAACCCTCTTATTCATTCTTGCCAAATATATGCCACCTTGCCAAAAAGATCCGTCATCTCCGATCTGTTTAACATTTCTTGCCTTTTAATCTGGTCCATGGGCCTATAAGGATGTATCTAAAGGATGTGATATCCCATGTGCTGAAGTTTCATTCCGGCCAGGATAGTTGAGAATGTAAGAGAAAGAGGAGTAGGCCCAAAGTAGGTGCCAGGATGTCTCTTCATTCTTGCCACACAGTTGCAGGAGACCAAGTGAAAGCCTCACTTTTTAAAGCTTCCCTGGGTCAATATGCTGTCTAGCAAGACTAGCCAAGCAAAAGTTACTGATCTTGAATTTGATGGGGCCCCAAATGTTTTTTTTTTCGGAGTAATGAATTTAGGGATTCACTCATAGAAAAATAACTGGATTTTGAAGTTAAAAGCCCCCATCTATTGAGCATTTTCTTTTAATAAAATCCTCCAAAGAGTTCAAAAACCGATTTCTCAGTTTGTGGGCATGGTGACAAATGTTAAAAGCGACAAAATCTCGTTTTTCAAAAACTCATGAGAAATTGAAATTTTTTCATAAATCTCACATTTTTTGGCAAAATCTCAGCAATAAAAAATTTAATTAAAAAAATATAAAATTAGTTTTTATAAGAAAATATTAATAAAAAATATTTAAAAATAAAAATACATGGTTTTTTCACTATAAATAGCTGTTTAAAATGTAAATATCATGTTTAAATCACGGTATTTATGTTTTTTCATAAATCTCATGATATTTTGAAAATCTCACGAGAAATTGCCGTTTTAGACTTTCAGGCAATTTCTCGTGATATTATCACAAGATTTTCATAAATCTTGCGATATTTGTCACTATGCTTGTGGGTAGGATCTAACCAATTTTCAACTACATTAAGCGATGACTCTTATGGAATGATATGCCCCATTCTCCTCCACCAGGCCAGCAATCAGCCATCATACTCTGTTTATTGGTAGCTGGTTGATATGGGTTATGAAATCTCAATCTTAGTTTTCTTTTCTTGTCCATGGGTCCAACCAAAACATAGCATTATGGCCATCTTCCAGTGTTGGACTGATGCACTCCTCAAAGTCCATCAAAACCTTCCATATGCCTGAGTAATTGTTTCCCTGGGTTCTATTCCCATGTGAAAGATAGTCCCATTAGCCCACATGTTTTATCAATGATTACCGCCAGCTAGTATCATAAAACAATTCTGACCTTCATTTTGTGGAAAAAAAGAAAGATATTTTGCTTCTACTACTGTGTTCTTGAAAATAATAGTTTTTAATAATTATTTATTTAAATACATGCCAACAAGCAGACAGTGTATGATATTCTTGTCATGCCACTTGCATCATGAGAAATCTTTAGAAACATAATAAGGATCATGCATGTCAGATCATGTCTTTTTTAGTCTTTCTTTTTGTGTAAGCCTATCCATTCTGTGTCAACATTAACTATAGGCATTAATCCCATTTCAATGCATTTTCAAACAAATATTTGACATGTAAAGAAGATTATGACCAACTATTTCCAATTCATACTTTAATAGGGAGATATTCCGGCTTTTTGCATGTTGCAGGTCATTCTGGAAGTGGCACCCGATACTTTATATGATGAGATCTTCATCAAAGTTTTGAGGAGTTCCTTTCTGGAAATATCATCTCATCATTGTGGCAACTTTGTCATTCAAGCTTTAATTTCTTCTGCAAGACACAAAGATCAAGTATGTGCTGGTTATCTATTCTTTGGCTGATCTGCAAATGTTGTTTTCATTACACACGAAGATTTGCACAAATGGAAGATTTATTAATTTTATTTGAATCTCCTGTTTTGTTTTTCAAACTTTTGGTGTTAAACTGTTGACTGCCTTTATCAGAATTTAGTTTGTATGTGGACTTCAGTTTTTGTTTGGGCATCTTGATTAATATGTCTAATTGGATTAGCAGCTGCCTTAGTGCTATTCCTGGCTTAATGCCAACCAAATGTCAGAACGGGTTAAATATGAGGATCATGACCCACAAAATTGTGAAGCATTTACATACCCTTTGTTTTTGGATTGTTGATGTATGTATGCTGAGTTGTTTTTCTTGAAAGGTATGTGTATAGAGATAAAGAAGTAGAAATGGACTCTTATCATGTTTCCTTATTTGCACTTTGTTGTCCTAATGAACATCAAAATAGCCCCCATCTGTCATGGAGTTTACACAGTGTCAAGAGACAAAGTTACGGCTAGAATATCTAAAATTAGAGGTTGCAGGAATAGAAGATGGTATGTGTATAGAGATAAAGAAGTAGAAATGGACTGGTATCATGTTCCTTATTTGCACTTTGCTGTCCTAATGAGCATCAAAATATCTGTCATGGAGTTTGCACAGTACCAAGCGTCAAAGTTACAGCTAGAATAGCTAAAATTAGAACTTCATGCATCTGGGCTTATCTTGTTTTTTAGGGGAAGAAAATTTTCATTGGAAGATGAATGGAATATATGACTAGGAGCCATCCAAAGCAAAGAGCAATTATTGCAACGAGAAGAACATGTGCCTACCTCTACTGTTTGGATTCTTTTGAGCATATCCCTCAAATACTAGTATCTTGAATGGGGTTCCTGAGATATTTCTTGAAGAGCTTGAGTAGGAGTTTGTGGCTTGTCTTGTTTTCCCTCCAGCTATGTGTACATATATGGAAAAAATATGTATGGGTCTTTTTTCATGGAAAGTAGAGATTTCAAGTGGTGAGATCTGAGGTGCGTTTGTTATGATGGCTTCCTTAAGGGAGAACATTACCATCGTTAGTTACATAACTTCTCAAGTGATGAAACCTATTGGAGGGGTTTCTTCATTCTCTAGTAAGAGTCAAAGCTTCCAAATCACCAAAGTGAAGTGCAATTTAAATGTAGTTTCTATCCGTCAAGGGAAGCTTGCTTAGGTCAATGGTGGAGTCAAGAATCCCAATGAAAGTGATCCTCATTGTGTGGATTGGGAGAATAAAAGTTACCTTGCCATTTGCTTACTTCCTATAATCCATGGACCCATCCATTAGAGAAACCTTTTTAATTTTTGAGACCCTAAAGGGATTTTGGATGCATGTTTGAAAAACAAAACTGTGGCAAAGAAGTACGATGTTATATATAGAATTTGGAGATATAAGCAAGAAGGCTGGTCATTGAATGACTATTACAATGACTTGGTAAATTTTGGCAGGAAGTGAGCCTCTATCAGAGCTAAATGTCCCGTGTAAGAAGGTAAGAAAGGTCAGAACTCAGAAGAGGTGTGATTTATTGTATAAACTTGATATTGAGCATAAGCATATCAGGTCAAATATCATGTGGCGTGAGGAATTACCCTCACTAGGTGCATGTACACCCTTCTTTAGAGAGAGAAAATAGAGATGTGGCTATCTTTGAAGAACAAGGCATTAAAAGATCCACTCTCCTTTGTGAGAACCCCTCCCAAAAGTTCAGTGAAAGGGGTAGAACCACAGAGGTAGAGAGAGAGTGTCTACTTAAGGCCGTGGTAGAGGTCTCAACTTTGTGAATTAGAAAATAAACTCAAGTGTACTCATTGTAGGAAGGCTAGGCATACTAGGAATCAATGTTGGGACCTAGCAAGGATGCCTACACCTAGGGTACTCAAGCATAAAATGATGGTCAAGAGAAGAAAAACCTTAAAGATTGTGAAATGGCTCTTTTCAGGAAAAGTATTTAGGAATTGTAGCTCAAGTCTGCTGATCATACTAAAGAGGGTGTATCCATCTCCATGCATCTTAACTCATCTGGCATCTATTTCTTAGATTATATATTCAAAATATACAAATCACATGGGATTGAGATGTAATGAAACAAGGTACAATAGAACAATAGGGAAACAAACACAATGCCAACAAAGGGCTTTAATAAACTCACTTAAAGTTGGTCACTAATGGACCAAATACAATCTCAAAAGAGATAAAAATACCAAACAGCACAAGAGGCATACAAGCCTATAAGATGGGAAAAAACTCTAGAGAAAAACCCTCAAATGCTTCTAAAAGCATTGAGGAATAACAAGGGAGTGAGGCTCTATTTATAGAGCCTCACTCCAACACATGGGAGGCAGTCCAGCTCTTTGGACTGCCTTCCAACAGTCATTATTATGACTGTTGGGTGGCAGTCCAACGTCTGCTGCCCAACAGTCATATTTTTGACTGTTGTGCCCAACAGTCATATTTTTGACTGTTGTGCCCAACAGTCATATTTTGACTGTTGTGCACAACAGTCATAAATATGACTGTTGTGCCTAAGCTGTATGACAGTTTATTTATTTATTATAATGTTAAATTACATTTCAGTCCCTAGTGGACTGTACTATATGATAAAAGACAAAAATACCCTTATTGGGTATTTGGATACAATTTTATTTTTAACATGAGATGTCTATTCTCTAGGTATCAATATCATGCATCTAACCATAGTGTAAGTTTAGGGGGCGTTTGATTCACGGACGCACGTGGACAGGACACCGCATCCTGTCCTACGCTGTCCATGGATAGGACAAGACACACTATCCCGGACTGTCCAGCACCCTCAATTTTTTTTTCTGAGTGTGTTTGGCATTTTCTCTTCCTCCCTATTCCGTTGGGTGGGGGAACAACAGTGGGCACAATTTTCCTGTCCTCAGGGCACACCACAAACGTGTTTCCGTGGGTGCACGGACGCGTGTGAGGCCTGCGAACACGTGGGGATGGTGAATCAAACACCTCTTAAGATTGGTTGATAGGTAGTCTCCATTGCCCACTCTTCGACAAGGAATAGTTAACATGGTTGATTTTCTTACATTCAATGTTGCATACACCTAAATTTTCAGTTAGCTTGCTATCTATAAAATTCCACGTGAAAGACCTTAACTATTGCATAACCATTTTCCAAACTACTATATATTTCAAGACTTTAAGACAGGGAAAATCGTTGATCATGAACTTGAGAGAAAGTGATTGTATACCCTTAGTGTTCCTTGTGCTCTGATGTCCCACAATGCCAAGTTATCATGTAATTAGAAGTCAATTCTGTTGATGCATTTGAGGTTAGGGTATCTGCCTTTGTCTAATTTGCTAATTTTGTACCCAAATATAATAATTGTCAATAATAGTCATGTTATCTATCATGGAACTTGTCGAAAGGCCAAGCAGTGCAAAACCTTCTTTCCAGTCAGATTTCTAAGAATTTTGCACCTTTTAAGCCTGTCCATTTTGAGGTGTTAGGACTGACCTCTATAGTATCTATCTTCGATTATAGATGTTTTATTTCATTTGTGGGCGACTTTTCAAGAATGAGAGTTGCTTAGTTGTTAAGATCTAACGTTTGTATCTTTTTTCAAACTTATCACAAATTAGTTGAGACTTAATATCGAAAGTATCCCTCTCAAACCTCTTATCATAACACCCCTCAACAAAGTGGGGTTGCTAAGAGGAAAAACAGACATTTGTTATATGTTACTCATGCACCGTTGTTTGAGATGAATGTTCTTAAGGGTATTGGTCGGAAGATGTCTTATTACTACTTACCTTATTACATATGTTTTTTGATGGCCTTTAAGGGGAGTCTCTTATTCATATTCTCAGACCGCATGATTTTGTCTTTTCAGTCATCGGTATAGTACTTGATTGCGCTGTTATATTCACATACCTAACGTCTCTAGAGATAAGCTTAACCCTAAGGCTATGAAAGGTAATTTTTATTGGATAAAATGTATAATCGAGACTCATCTGTTCATGGAAACTTGTGTCATTCTGTATGACCATCTAACACTTTGATATTCGATGTCCCTGGAATTGGTGTTTGCCTTGAAAAATGATCTGTTGATACTTTAGTTGTCCAGTGTTGGGTCCTGATTATTGTGCTGTACTTGAATTTTACAGATGAGCTTAATCTGGGAGGAGCTTGGTCCAAATTTTAAAGAACTGTTCAAAATGAGAAAGCCTGGAGTGGTTGCTTCTTTGCTAGCAGCATGCAAACGATTTCATACACATGAGAAAGAGGTGCCTTTCTCTTCTGTATTCTTTTCTGTAATCATAATTGTATGATATCCATCTCATGCTCCTCTCCCATGGCATGCTGTACATTCAGTATCATCATGTATTGGGTCTATCCAGTTATTTAAATTTCTTAAATAAAGACCACAGTATTAATGTAGCGTGGATGATGAATCATCTAGGCCATCACATTTGCAAGCTGGCACCATAAAATTTGTAGCTAGAAGACTCACAGTTTCGTGAAAATGGCTAATTGAAGTCAGGCTAGGATACCATAATAAGGAACCAAAGATATATCAGGCTGGAATATCATAATAATTTCTTCTTCACCATCAAATTTGAAACCTCTATTACATGATGGTTGGTTCTAGTTGGATATGGCCAAAAACTTGTGACATTTTGAAGCAGATGCAGATGAGATAATGAGATCAAATTAATGCCATACTCAATGATATTCCTCTCAATCTAGTGATAGTGGCCCGTAGTCTGTATCCGTTTCTTGAAACAACTGTTGTATATAGTGCATGTGTATGCTTGCAACCTTTGGAAAGTTAATGGTGGCAAGTGTTCTTAAATGCATAAGGTTTTTTGTTTGGATTCAGTCAGTTTACTTGTGTATACTCCTATCCTGATTGGTCAAGACTGTTTTAGTCCAATGTAAAATTGTAAATTATATTGAACACATGATCCAAATCAACCAGGATAAAGGTTAGTGAATATAAGCTTTAAAATGCAGCCTCCTCAATTACTTGATTGAAATGTAGCATGTAAGCTATGAACTTCTTTCAGCTTGAAATTAAGTCACATTCATTTAGGTTGAAGTCCAACACTACTTGACTAAAAGGATGAACTTACTTTAATAGGTATTATATTCTGTATTAATGTCCTATTTAATATTATAATATAAACAGTCTCTTTAGTAGAGGTTATATTACTCAATGAAAAGGGTCAAGCTAGCCCAACAAAAATTGTTGCCTCGCTATGTCATGAAGAGAGAAAAGGTGAAAGTATTAACTGATATTTTTTTTATGTTATTTCAGAATATCTACATACATCATTTTACATCATAATACATGAAAAATCCTATTGCAATGATAACATGTAATCTGTTAGTTGTGTGTTTGTAACGATACTTTCTTATTTGATGTGTTCTTTGTCTATAGTTTTTAATCTCTTAGTTGCATGTTTGTAATGATACTTTCTTATTTGATGTGTTCTTTTGTCTATAGTTTTTATAAAACAAAAATGCAAAGTTATACTTTTTGATTGCACAAGCTATATATGTTTTCTCTGCGACATGGACAAAAGAATTTAGGGATTGGCAATTAACCTCTTTGCAAACTGGGTTTAGTGGAGATATAAAAAACCCGAATTAATATGCAAATTATGGATAAAAAACAACCTATTTGTATATATGTTTGGGAAGAAATGTGAAATTCTTCAGAGGTGCATAGTGCCTTCATTATCAGCAAGGGGGAACTTGGAAATCGCAAATTGTGTACGTGTATGTGGTATCATTAATCGCAGAAATGTATATCAAGTGAAACCAGTTGTTTTAGCGAGCTCTCAAAATAACATATAGCAATTTTTTCTATCTGTTTGGCTTTTAGTTTGCTTCTGTTAATTAATTTATCTTGTGTTAATGAGCTCTTATTACCATTTATTGTGATTTTCAATAAAATTTTAGTAGAATTACTTGTTAGCAATCAGATTTTTGTCATTCACCTTTTTAATTTTAAAAACATTTGCTCTGCAGTGTTCTCGGGCTCTGGTTGCTGCAGTGCATTCCGATTCTGAACCTCTAAGTTGCATTATTCAACGAGTGCTCTTTCTGGAGAACTACTTTGGCTCTGAAGAGATGGCCAGTTGGACATGGCCAACAGGGATGAAGATTTCAGTTCTTGGATGTTTGATTTTGCAAACTATTTTTAGTTATCCAAGTGTATCTCTCTCTCTCTCTCATGCACACATGACACATGGTGTTCTCTGTTTCCTATTAGTTTCTGTGTCATATTAGTGTTTATGCCCATAGCAGTGAGGAAAATTTTAATTTTCTTTGTGCTCGTTTATGAATGCCATGATCAGTATGTTTTTTTATCATGTGAACAGTCTGACACTTGTTGGTATGGGCCATAGTGTTTATGCCCGTAGCAGTGAGGAAAATTTTAATTTTCCTTGTGTGCTCATTTATGAATGCCATGATGATGTGAGCAGTCTGTGGACACTTGTTGGTAAGGACCATATATATGTGGCCGCTAGAATATGTTAACTGGAAATGTGTGAACTGGAGTATGAACCGATATTTTCATGTGGCTTTTTATTTATTTTTCTTAAATTTCATCATACAGACGTGATCTAGATGCTTGGTTTTATAGAAACAGACTCTTGGATCATCCGATTTCGATGCATAAGGATCTTTTAAGGCTTGAACATCAATGGTTCAGAAGTTTTGTAAATATTCAAGCATCCGAAAATCACATTTATTTTATCGAAAATACATGATCCAACAGTCGATTCCTAGCAAATGCACCATGCCAAATGCATCTGCAGGGTTGGGTTTGCAAAAAAGTGTGGGAAATGCCTAGTTCACACAACAGTTTACATATTTCTAATTAACATTATTCTAGTGACCCTATATATATCACTGTTACCGATATCGCCAATATTTTGAATATAGCGCTATATTATCGGCAATTTCAATCTTGCTGATAATATTGGGAATATATCATGATATTTTTAAAATATCGGCAAATAAAAAATATCATGATATTTTTTAGTTTTTTTTTTTAAACTTTTCATTAACTATTTTTTGTTTCTTTTATATTTTAAAACTTTTAAAACATGTTTCTTTATATTTTTAAAAGAAAAATAATACAAAACTTATTATTTTCTTAGGTTTTTTTGTTGTTATTTATATTTTTTTCAATTTTTAAACTCCCGAGATTTATCAACTTTTGAAAATCTCTCCGAGAAATACCCTTGCCAAGAAATTACCTTTAACAATACAGGTGACTATGATATATATATATATGGTGCTTCTATTGTGTAACTGTATCACCATAACATGTGATGGTTAACACTTGCTTTACATAGTTCTAAGCTCCAAAAGCAAAACCTACCTTTGGAAATGTTTGACATGTTTCATTTACTAATTTCATGTGTTCAAGTTGACTCAAGCATGATATTTTGTACCATTTTTAAATCACCTTAATCTTTATTAACTCTGAGCAGTTGATTTTCACCAATTCAAAAACATAATCTCATGGTGTATTAGACATGATAAAAGCTTATAACATAGTAAATAAACCATGCTAAACCCATTTATTCTTAGATCTTTGGAATTGCTGCTGTATTGCTCAAGGATCAGTCACACAAGAAGAGTATTTGGGGCTGAAGATAGGACGATACCCAATATGGGTCGTCCTTTAGAATCTCACTATTTATATTAAAAGCACAAGACATATTATAAAATTGCCTCTAATGAGAATAGGGGTTACAAGCAATAAAAAATTACAGGAATACCTTTGTACACATTAAATAAAATACAGCTATTCTAAGAGCCTCTCTCAAGTTGTAGATGGTTCACAACCATGGACAACTTGGATTTCAAGAACAAATATCTTTGCTTGGTGAGACTTTTAGTGAAAATATCTGCAATTTCATCTTTGGTTCCAACAAACCTGGCCTCCAATTCAAGATCCTTAATTTCCTGTCTAATGAAGTGCTGGTCTATATCAATGTGCTTTGTCCTGCCATGCTATATTGGATTTAGATAAATCTTGATTGCACTTTGGTTATCACAATACAACACTGATCTCAAAATTCTTTCTCTGATCTTTCTTAATAAATGGTGAATCCATGTCAGTTCTGATGTGGCTGTAACCATGGATCTATATTCACATTCTGTATTAGATCTGGCTACAACCTTTTGCTTCTTATTGCTCCAGGATGTTATATTTCTGCCAACATACGTATAATAACCTGAAACTGATTTTTTTCATCTGGATCACCTGTCCAATCTGCACTGGAAAATGCCATAACAGAAATCACTTCATTTTAAGATCTTTTAATATAAACTAACCATCTCCAATCATTCCTTTTAAATAGCTGAGGATCCTGATAAATTTCTCCATCATATGAGCTTAGTTTTCAACTAAGAGCACTTGGAGTTGGTGAAGGCTTACAATCCATCATCACTGTCTTTGCCAAAAAGTTAAAGAGTATATTTATGTTGTGTCAGCATAGGTGTCCTCTTTGTGATGAACCTCCACACTAAGAAAATACTTTAATTTCCCTAAATCTTTCATATGAAAACATCTACTAAGGAGAGTTTTTATTTTATATGATTCTCACGACTCCCTATGACTATAATATCATCGACATAGATAAGCAACAAAGTAATCATATTGATGCCTATATATAAACAATGTCTAATGCTTGACCTTTTGAACCCATGCTTTTGGATTTCTTTAGAGAAGCTTTTGAACCATGATCTTAAGGCTTGCTTCAGCCCACATATGGACCTTCTCAATCTGATGACATGAGAAACAAAATCCTTCTCACTAAACCTAGGCAACTGCACCATGTACGCTTCTTCTAAGCTCTCATGAAGGGAAGCATTATTCACATCCAGTTGGTTTAAGGACTAGCCATAGTCCAGAGCAAGGGTTAGAATAATTATTATGGTTTTCATCTTCACCACATGACTAAAAGTTTATTTAAAATTCAATTCATACTCTTGAGTGAAACCTTTCTCTACGAGTCGTGCTTTATATCTTTCGATGCTCCCATCTCGTTTGTATTCGATCCAACCATATTCTTGTCCTTTGGCCTTCTCATGACTTTCCATGTTCAACACTCATTTAAAACTTTCATTTCTTCATTTATGGCTTCAACTCATGTGTGATTCTTATAGGATTTTGTAAAAGACATTAGCTCTTGACGTTTTTCAATTTCTGAAATGAAAACTCGGTGATCAAGACTGAAACTTTCATAGATAACCCATCTGTTGATAGGGTGATGAACTCTTGTGGATCTTCTCACAACCTATTCCTTATTAACCACACTTGGCTGCTCATTATCTTGTTGATGCCCATCATGAGCATTACTACCACATTTGACGGACCTGACCATATCTAATCTCCTTGAATCGGTGAATCTCTATCGTCAAATTTACAAAAGATACCGAATGCATCAATTTTATTTTTTCATAAAGCAAATCCAAGAATAACGGGTATAATCATCAATAAAAATAACATAGTATTTGCTGCTAGACAAAGATGCATTGGGAGCTGGACCCCAAACATCAGAATAAACAAGTTCAAAAGGCTTCAAAGCCCCACCATTCCAAGACTTGAAAGGCGAGACGAGACTCTTACAAATATGACAGCTAAGATATAAAGAATCTTTATTACAGGCTGGATTTGGGAATTAATCCATCAGACACAAGTATCTCAACAAAACCATGATTACAATGAGCAAGACGAAAATGCCATGTAGATTTATTGGACTCTGCAACATTTGAAATGGAAACAACAAGAGAAACTGACTTCAAAGTTGAGACACTAACATGCGACTCCGATGAATGATGATCTTATTGATGGTTCATATATTTTTACGTCATTCTCCCTCAACGAACGTATTCTTCGCGAGAAGATCTTTTACATATACAGAAAATGAAGTAAATACAATGTAGGAATTTGTATCATCAACAAGTTTAGATACAAAATTTAAATTCTTCTAAATATTAGGAACACAAAATATTTGACAAGGATAAAAGATTACAAAATTGGTAGAGGAATTTGAGCATTGCCAACTAGTGTGATTCCTACCAAACTATGGAATTAATTTGAACACTTACCTACATCACCTGTAGTATGAGTGAGGGTTCCAGAATCAATGTACCAATAACCTTCTTCACTCTTTTTGAAGTTAAGACCCACAAGAGCAGCAATAAGAGAATCCTTTTTAGTTCCTGGTTGGTTGTTAATACACTGTCTCTAGTTGGAATTTTGACCTTGAATATCTGTTTGGTTCTTATTTTGGACAATCTTGACCTCAAGATTGTAGTTGGGGTCATCCTTCAACCAGCAGTTGGCCTTTAGATAACCCTTCTTCTTGTAGATATGATAGGTTAGAGCACCTCCTCCTCAATTTTGATTAGGAACTCCTAAGGGCTGCATATTAGGCAAGGGCAAAATACTCCTGCCTCCTTGATTGTTTCCATGACCATGACTGCGAGGCTCCCCTCAAAAGATTCCATGTCCTCGACCTTGTCCAGCAGCAGTATTAAGAACATCACTAGAAGACCCTACACCTTTGCTTTGATCCTTCAAACTGTTCAGAGATAACTCATAATGCAAAAGCTTAGATGTAATCTCATCAAAGGTAGGCAAGGCAGAGAGAAGAGACAAAGTAGTGGATAAGACATGAAACTCCAGTTCAAGTCTACCCAAAGCTTGTTGAACTTTTTCCTTTTTCTGTATCTCACATCCAACCATGTCTAGTTGGTCCGTGATAGACTTCAACTTGTTCAGATAATCAAGAACACTCATGGACCCTTTTCTGAAATTCCTTCTTTAATTTAAATACATAATTCGGGCCTTTGAAATCTGTGAATAGGTCTGAACCAATCTTCCCCAAAGCTCCATGATGTTGCAATCATCTCGTATGCCGATGAGCACCTCCTGCGAGAGAGTAGAGGTGATATAGGAAACAGGGGTCTAATCCCTCTTCATCCAACTGATATATGTTGGATTCTGAATGGTGGATGACAACACAACCACCCTTTTATCATCCTTTTCTTCTCATAATGTGAGCTCTGGTGGGATCTTGACTGATCCATGGAAGTGCCCTGCAAGATCCTGACTTCTAATGAATGGTGAAATCTATATCTTCCAATTCACAAAAGTGGAATGGTTCAATTTTTTAAATACTAGCTGAGGTAGAAAATTGGAGGATAAGGCTAGATGAGGATTTGGATCCATGAAAACAATGAATATTGTGTAAAGGATGAACAAAGTTATACAAGAGAGAGGAAATATGAAAAACGTGAATCATGGGAACAAATGGATTCCATAGGCACAATAAAGAAATTGTTTCCTCAATATTTCATGTCACAATAAGTAAAGAAATCAATCAGAAACCACCGAGAGAAATAAATGAGATCTGCGTTTTTTTTTGTAGATTAGATCAATGAAACAGAAACAACAAAAAAATATATCAACAGATCAAACGGTCTTCTATTTTTTTATGATGACCTGAAATAATATGCCATGCGGAAAACTCAAAGAGATATATGGCAAAGTATGGGGATCGATGGAAAAAAAATCTTAATATTTGGGACGTTTTTCAGATTTGTAACATACCCAAAACAGAAAACTTAGAGAATGAAGGAAAACATATAGATCGATTTATATGTTATGATGAAAAGAGAAAGAAGACGATGTTGGGTCAAGAAAATATTAAGAAATAGCAACAAGAGTTGGATTAGAAACAAGAGATAATGAAAAGAAGTGACATATCAAAGAGAAATAAGAGATATGGATGACTTGGAGAAGAAGAAATCTAAGTCAGGGTCTTTCAAGTACCATAATGAATCATTCTTCAATCCTATACTCTGATACCATCTTAGATTTTTGGAATCTCTGCTGCATTACCCAAAGATCTGTCACACGAGAAGAGGAAAGATGAAGAAGAGTATTTGGGGGCTGAAGATAGGATGATACCCAATGCGGGTCATCCCTTAGAATCTCACTAGTTATATTAAAAGCACACAACATATTACAATATTGCCCCTCATGAGAATAGTGGTTACATACAATAAAAATTACAGAAATACTCCTATACACATTAAATAAAATACAACTATTCTAACATTTATATGGTTAGATTTAACGTTTAGTGGCCAGATCCATTAAATAAGAGTATGCACCACCATATGGTATCATGGTACAGAACTACCATATATATAAATTCAAGGTTCATTTAAAACCATTAGGACTTCTCCAACATTCATGATCAACTTGCATAACTTTATGCAGCATACTTTGTTGCATTGTGATTCTGGATGAAACCATGGATATGTTTTATAGGCTTATTCATATGGGAATCTTAGTCGAGGAACCTTGATAATCATCTTCTTTACTGTGATTACATTTTTGTTATGCCTTCACTTTTCATTACTTTTGTTTACAATATAATTAGTGTCAATATCAATCTCTTGTTTGTGTCATAAATTTGATGTAATACAGAAATACGTTCAGCCATTTGTCTCAAGTATTGTAACAATGGAATCTGGCCAAGTCCTTGAAATGGCAAAAGATGCTGGTGGTGGACGCATTCTTGAGGCCCTTCTTTCTTCTGATGTTTCTGCAAAACGGAAGTACAAAATAATAGCTAAGTATGCTCTTGAAACTAAGCCGAGAATATGCTGGCTTGATTTTCTGATTGTGTTAGTCAGTAGCATTTATGTGGATACTTTTATCCTGACTCAAAGTTATGTGTTCATTTTGTCTTTGTCCTGAAAAAGATTGTCCTTGCAGTGATGAGTTAAGAAACCCTATTTTGATGACCATGATTGCCATAACCGCAGGAATCATTAAAACAAGCCATTTTGCGTTGTTTGATGTGACTGATGGAACTACTTTCACATAGTTTCATAGCCAATTTTGAAATATTTGATTTGATACATTCCATTCAGATTGCAGATTAACTAAATGTGTATTCACATAGACAAACATGCATAAAGTTTTGTTTGAGAATTGAGGACTAGTTTATATAGGAAATTCCCGCACATGATGCCATGACAATGAGTATGTTTAGTTGGGGTTTGCCTGATACAACCTTGGATAAAGTGCCATTTCATTATTTTCATCAGTAAAGCATGTAAGATGTGGGTTTTTCCCTGGCACTTATTTTGCTTTTCTGTTAACATTTTTTGGAAGCACATGCGGCCTTACCTAGATGCTTGCTGCAGATAGAGGATTGAATATTAGTTTGTTTTATTCAAGATGCAGTTGCATTTAACTAATTGCTGACTGCGTTTATAACTCTTGCTTTTATTGTTTATCTTTTTAATAGACTTGAAGGCCATTTTGGTGAGCTTGCGATGCTGCCATCTGGCTCCTTCACAGTAGAGAAGTGCTTCAATTGTGGATCATTGTCCTTAAAAGAGCTGATAGTGTCCGAGTTGACTTCTATGCAAGTAGAACTTTTCAGGACAAAGCATGGACCCCATATGTTAAAGAAATTTGATGTGTCCAGGTTTCTCTCTCTCTCTCTCTCCATTAGAATATGTATTTACTCTAACCGTCTATTGCTGTATTGAATTTGGTTGTGAGCGGAGTGTAAGGTCATTTCAACGAGTCCATGGAGGAGTAGAGGGACGTTTGAGTTCTTTGCAGTTGGGCTGAACTGCTATAGTGTGCACTAAAGTTTCTCACATGTCCGTCTCTCTACAACCATGCAGTTCTGTCTTTGAATCTTTTGTGCTTGAATAGTGTTGGAAATTAAAGTTGTAGTTTATTTTTTATTGTATATTGTTTGCAACAATGTGCAATGACTGAATGACCCATCATAAACTCTGATGTGTGGCCAGTGTTTGCTACATTGTGACTTGAATCTAGACGTGGGAATTGGAGTTGACCTGACTGGTCAGTTGCTTTTCCTGGGTTCTCTTTTGGAACATGGAGTTACCTAGTAGTTTACACTACCTGTCCCCTGACATGGGATCATGATTTTCAATATCATGAGCAAAGCCGAAGAGAATAGCGTTGAAGTATTACTACAATTCAAATATCAAATGATACAGTGGGTACTTAACCTTGCTGTTGGCTGATACATTTTCTGCTGGCAACAGATTTGCCAGCCGACCCGAACAGTGGAGGTCCATGCAATCATCAAGGCAATCAACGCAAAAGGAGTTTTCTAAGCTGTTTGGATCCAACAATACATCTGAGGGAAGTGGGCTACCAGTGTCATCTTCTCATTCATTAGATGAAAGGATCGGAAAGGATAAAAAAAAGGATGGCATCCCAACTGATGGAAGTGATCGTGCTGTAAAGTTCTTGGGCACAGATATGCCTGGTCTTGATCTATCAATGGCTAAGTTGGGATTCCCGATGAAGAAACTGGCTAAAAAGTCTGTAAATTTCGTCACCAAACCCACAGTCAGGTTAGAAGAGGAAGGGCAAAACTCTGTGTCCAATAAAAAAAGAATGGTGGGGGCGGATACAAGTGGAGTGACTAATAGTGATGAGACTGACATTGAAGTCAAGAGGGAAGATGAAGTTGGACTTTCAGTTACTAATATGCAAAAGAAAGAGAAAGGAATGAAGAGAGAAAAACATGTAGCTTCCTTATCCCCATTCAAAAGACAAAAACTTGGTATAAGGTAACTCCAATTTCCTTTTTCTATACCATAATTTGTTGTTGCCTCATTTTTTTTTCTTTAGTCTTCATATCTGTTTTCTAAAATCAACAAGTCAATCTGGCTTTGATGGTTTTTCAAGAGATATATATCGCCAAACTGTTTCTGTTGTATTTCTAGCTTCCAAATATAAGGTGCTTATGCTTGTGTATGAATTGTTGGACATCTGCATCTTGCATCTCTGTACCTGATGCCCATACCAGTTTTTTTTTCATGAAAATAAATCTGGGCAATAACCCTATGCATTAATTTGTAGCATTAATAGCACAGATTAAATGAACCATGAGTTCATACATCGTGCCAAATCTGGAAGTTTATCCTTCCAGTACATCAAGTTCCATGAACTAGAAACAACATTCTACGTGTTCAGGACCACCAAGTTTTTCACTTTGTTTTTATCTGACGTAATACCTCTTTGCCTCTCGAAGTGCTATAATGGGCTTTGCTCTAAGACCTCCTAGCTTTGTACATGTTTAACTTTGCTATAAGAAGTTTTTGCTTTCTTTTCTTCTTGCTCTTTGCCTTCTTTCTTTTTATGTGATCATGTGTGTATGCTTGTGTTACTGTGTCTGCACATCCATCGAGAGGCCAGCCCTTGGTGTTGGGGAGCACTGAGGCGTGTTGCATGGGCCTTCACTTTCAGCCCATGATACTACATTTGACATTAGGTGAAGAAAATGATTGATGGACATGGTAGAGCAATTATGATTCAATGTTAATAAAATGTAGACAACGTAAAATCGACCATCTTCATCCATCTTCCTTCGTGTTGATCTCGTTACACCATCTCTTGTTGGATCTTATGTTAATCCTATAAACCTGGCTCACCCCTTGCAAGGTGATATTTAATTAAAAAATGATTGTATTGTCCTTATAAAATATCGTGTTTTTAAAAAATGTCTCACAATTTGTTGAAAATCTCTTCATTATCAAATTTTTTATTCTCTACTGTTTTTGGACACTTTTTTTTGCAAATATAACATGATGTTTGCAAAAATCATTTTTGTGAATCCTTAAAAATGTGTGAACCTCTTTTTACTAAAAAAAATTATGTTTGAGGACATTCGTAAATGTGTATGTATTTAGTTACAAGTCTGCAAATATAGTACAACCTTCGTAAATCCTGTAAATCCGAATGTCCTTAAAATGTAAATTCTTTTTACTAAAATTGCATAAGAGGCACACGTAGGAGGACATTCCCAAATGAGTAAGGACATTTGCATGCCAAGGTCAGGATATTTGTAAATGTTGGAGTATTTAATTAAAGGAGGCTCACTAATATGGTACATTTTCAAATTATGAGAATCTCTTTACTAAATATTCACATTTGTGATTGTCCTGACCTCATGCAAATATCTTCACACATTTGCAAATGTATTAAAATACTATTTTTTTTGTATTAAAGGAGGTTCACATATTTTTGGATGTTCACAAAAATTATTTGTGAACGGTGTGCTATATTTGAGAAAGGGGAAAATGTTTTAAAAAAAGTTGAGAATCAAAATTTGAATAGGGTTAGGATTTTGGTAAATTGTGAGGCATTTTGAAGATCCCACCATTTTACAAAGAAATTATGGTCATGTTCCCCCTATTAATCTTTCAAGTAAATCAAACTCGGGATAGACAAGGCCTCTCCCTGTGTTAATAGATTTTTCTGTGTCTTTTAAGGGCTAACAACTTTTGTACTCATTGCAGTCCCTGCCACCAAACGGCATTTGCAGCTCACAAGGTGGAATCCAAGATTCTGTGTTAGGACATGTCCTGCTTAGTCCGCTTCATCTTTTCTATTCTCTTTACAAGTGTCATGCGTTTGAATTGCATGCATCGACAGGACACACGCCCGTCTGTGGACAAGACACTTCTTACTGTCCTACCCTATCCACGGGCCAAAAAAACTTTCTTTTTTTTTGGGTGCGTCTGTGACTGTGTGTCTGCCGCTGTTCTGTGTTGTTGGTGGGGTGGTGGGGGTGCACGGGCATGGAGCAGCAACCTGTTTCAGCCACTGTGGGATGCACCAAATCCCCATCCTTGCGTCCTGCATTTTTGTGGGCATGCGGATGTGCATGGGCGCACTCTTGGTGTGTCCTGCGGACGGGGATTCAAATGCATCTCTTTGTCACGCCACCTTTTTTCTAATGGTGAAAGCTTCTATGCAAAAAGGTGGAAAACGATTTCCCAACAAGTCTTTACCGAGTTATCTTCTCGAAAAAGCAAATCTTTCCCGAGTTCTAGTTATGACTTGTTGAATCACCATATAAATTCTATGATGATTCAAGGAGGAGCCCACAACGGGCCTGCTGAAGCTTGTTCAGCCTTACGACCTATAGCGTCTTGCTCTGTTATGATCTTGGGGATTTTTTGATGGAGTTCCATAGCCGAATTCTGTGTCTGTAGGCTTGTTCCTCTTGTAGCTTCTTCTTCATCTACGCTGGAGTCACTCCTCACCTAAACAAGGGTGAGACAGTAGAATAGGGGAAAGATTGAGGGAAATGAAGATGGGCTGCTAAAGGAGTTTAGAGAGAGAGATACTTTGTTAGTCCTCCCTCCGAGGGCGAAGAACCTCCATTTTTTATCTTAATTCAGCAGAGAGAAACATTACAGCCATGTTCCATTAGTTATTGCCCTAACTAGCAGCTGACAAGAGATATCCAAATACTACTTCCGTTTTATACAATCGACTAAAAACATGACCTAGCTACTACTAGTATATTGTGCCTTAACCATTCAATGTTGGTGGGTTCAGCTCAGCTGAGCTGTCCCTAAACTTTGGATGGGGCAGTTTGCTCCCATCTATCTAACCAATTAGATCACATGTGAAAAGGATGGATGTGAATTGGGATTCCCATAATAGGTAATTGTGATTGATAAGAAATGATGAAAGTTGTTAAGTGGCTGAGAGGGAGATATTGATTGGCATACCAGGTTTATTTTCCATAACTAAGCTTACCAACGATACAGATGATGATTGGAGCCATACAATCAGGAAAATTTGAGCCCCAAATGATGGACTTAAGTTACTAATATTTACATCTAGTGGTTTACTATTACCACCGAGGTGGTATCTGAAATGAAATGGGGATCTTCGAAACACGAGCTTAGATTAACAAGGGCAAGTGTCAAGAATGACACTAAAGCATAACCCTTAAAAAGGGTATAACTGAAAACAAAATAAAAATAAAAATGTATTCTTTATTGATATGAAAAACCAATTGCTTAAGAAGCATTGGAATAAAATACAAGAGGGGCTGCACCCCTTTATATACACAGCTGAAAGAGGACTCAATAGAGCTTTTGGACACAGTCCAACAACTCTATTTAGAGCTGTTGGAATGTGTCAGTCCAACAGCTCTATTAAGAGCTGTTGGACTGTGTCAGTCCAACAACTCTATTGCTAGTCAAGTCTGGACAGGACTTGACTAGCAACAGTCATTCTAGTTCAAACTGAACTAGATGACATAAAGACAAAAAATAAAAATAAAGGAAAAAAATTACAGAAAAGAAAGAAATGAAAAATGTATTTATATATATATAATAATATAATATTATTATATATACATATGTGTACAGTTTTACATTTTAACAGTCCCCCTCAAACTTACGGTACAATGAGCGAAAGTTTGTCTAAGAGAAAGTGAAATCGGGGAGTAGCGAGAGGCTTTGTAAAGAAGTCTGCTAACTGATATTCTGAAGTGACATATGGCAGATCAATTATCTCGTGTAGATATTCCTCTCTGACGTAGTGACAATCCATTTCGATGTGTTTGGTGCGTTCGTGCAATGTTCTGTTAGTGGCAATGTAGATCGAACTTTTGTTGTCATAACACATTTGTGAAGCCTTTGTTGCTTCAGCTCCCATGTCATCAAGCAGTCGTCGGAGCCAAACTACTTCCATGGTCGTGGTTGCCATGGCTCTGTATTCAGCTTCGGTGGATGAGAGAGATACCTTCTGCTGCTTTTTACACCTCCACGAGATCAATGATTCCCCTAAAAAGACACAAAAGCCAGTGGTTGAGTGTCTGTTATTGGGATCACCTCCCCAATCAGCATCAATATATGCAATTAAATCAAGAGAAGAGGAGGAAGATAAGAAAAGTCCTCGTGAAAGAGAGGACTTGATGTATCTGATAATACGTATGACTGCTCCCATATGAATAAAAGTAGGAGCATGTTGAAATTGACTTGCTGTATGAACAACATGTGCTATATCTGGTCTGGTAATGGATAGATAGGAAAGTGCCCCGACAAGCTGTCTATAAGGAGTAGGGTCTGCAAGAAGTTCTCCATCATCAATCTTCATTTTAACATTAACAACCTCTGGAGTGTCAACTTTCTTATCATCAGTAATACCAGACCTGAAAACAATATTAAAAGCAAATTTAGTCTGAGATAATAAATATCCTCTAGGAGAATAAGCAACTTCAATGCCTAAAAAGTATCTCAACAAGCCCAAATCAGTCATTTCAAAATGAGATTTAAGAAGTGTTTTGATTGTTTCAACTCCCTGTTTATCGCTTCCGGTGATGATCATATCATCCACATAGAGAAGAAGCACAATGATCCCTGCATCAGAATTCTTAATAAACAAAGCAGTGTCAGTTAAACAGAATTGAAAACCAATATCAATCATAACACAACTAAACCTATCATACCAAGCTTTTGATGCTTGTTTAAGTCCATAAAGAGCTTTTTCTAAGCGAAGGACTTTACCCTTAGAAATACTTGACCAGGAGGGGGTTCCATGTATACTTCTTCAACTAGCTTTCCATTTAAAAAAGCATTTTTGACATCCATTTGAAAAATAGACCATTTTTTGATAGAAGCTAAGGCAATTAAGGTTCGGACAGTAGTCATACGAGCCACCGGAGCAAAGGTTTCTTCATAATCAATCCCATATTCTTGGGCATAACCTTTGGCTACTAAACGGGCTTTATATCTTTCAACAGTACCATCACTCTTGGTTTTAATTTTATAAACCCATCGACATCCTATAGTTTTCTTCCCTGAAGGAAGATCTTGAATATTCCATGTAGAAGCCTTTTCAAGTGCATCTAATTCAGCTTTCATGGCTTCTATCCATTTGATATCATTTTTTGCTTGAAAATATGTGGATGGTTCTTCATATGAGTGAATTAATGCAATAACTGCCCTATATGTGGGTGAGAAAGACTCGTATGATACAAACTTTCCTGGAGGCCTCGAGATTCGGGATGATTGTCTAGTTGGAATGTTAGAATATTTTTCAAGTGCACATGGAGGATTAGACTCTTGTCGCCTGGAATATTGAATACTAGTATCTCTATGAACTTCTTCATTTTCAACATTAAGATCAATAATTCTTTGATCATCATCAAAGTTACAATCAAGGTCATATTTATCAGATGTTGATATTAGATCTAGCAAAAAGGAGTACTCAGTGACGTCTTTTAATTTTCTAAAATCAAAGAAGCTCTCCTTTTCAAGAAAGGAAACATTTCTAGACACATATAGTTTATTATTTTTGAAGTCAAAACATCTATAACCTTTCTGGTTTTCAGCATATCCTAAAAAGGCACAGGGAATCGCACGAGGGGAAAATTTATCATTTTTGTCAGTAAATATGAAACATTTGCACCCAAATATTCTTAGTCTAGAGTAGTCTGGAGAAATGTTCATAAGTTTTTCAATGGGAGTGATATTTTGTAACGAAGAAGATGACATCCTATTAATGAGATAGGTGGCAGTTAAGGCAGCTTCTGCCCAAAAGTCTTTCGGGACTTGATTTGCTATTAATAAAATCCTAGTGGTTTCTATAATATGGCGATGTTTTCGTTCTGCCAGTCCATTTTGTTGAGGTGTATAAGGACAAGATCTTTGATGGGTGATGCCATGCAATTTAAGATAATTTTGAAAATCTGTGGATAAAAACTCTCCCCTTGAATCTGTGCGAAAAATAGTAATATCATTTTGAAACTTGTTTTTAACCATATTATGAAAAATTTGAAAGTATGAAAATACTTCAGACTTATGTTTGAGAAAGTACATCCACGTATGTCGGGAGAAATCATTGACAAAAATAACATAGTAAACAAATCCTCCTTTAGAAATTACTGGTGCAGGACTCCAAACATCCGAGTGTATTAATTCAAGTGGTCTTGAAGAGAAAAAGGTTCTGTTCTGAAATGGTAATCTTTTCATTTTGCCGAGAATACAATCTTTACAATCAAATGATTCAGAGTTACAAAATTTCCCTAGATTTGGAAAATGTTGGATTTTGGCTATATGTGGGTGACCAAGTCTCTTATGCCACAGTTCCAACTCTATTTTTTGAATATTATAACAAAAAGCTTTCTTCGGCATTTCCAAAAAATCCATGTAATAGAGTCCTCCTTCTCTATGGCCTTCCCCAATCAGCTTGCCTGACTGGCGATCCTGTACCCAACAACCATGAGAAGAAAAAGAAATATTACACCTATAATCAGAAATTTGAGATACAGATAAAAGATTTAAATTTAATTTGGGAACATGTCTAATTTCTGGAATAATTTTTTTTTTTTTTTTTATAAATTTTTTCAAAATTTCCTATTCCTTCTATTTCAAGAGAAGTCCCATCAGCAGTAAAGACCTTTGACACACTTGTTTTATTTTTAACACATTTGGATAGACTTTGATTATTTGGGGTCATATGAAAAGATGCACCAGAGTCAAGAAGCCAAGAAATTTTACCTAGATCAGAAAAAGATGAGGCTGCTGCGCCGGTTGAAGCTTCAGATGAGGAAGAGACACCTTTGATGAGAGGCTGAAGAATCTCCATTAGTTGGGCCAGGAAAACTGGTGCATCCTGATCTTTAGGCTCCGATCCAGCAATTGCAGCTCTTTTTTCTCTCAGCTCCTTAAGTTTGAGACATTGTGGCCTGTAGTGTCCCGGTTCATGACAGTGATGACAAATAACTTTCTTCTTATTATAGTCACCATTTTGTCGGTTAAAGTGAGGAGGCCTATATGATCGAACATGATTCCCTGGTCTAGACACGGCTAAAACAGAATCATCTTCAATTTTTAAAGAACCTTTCCGGAGACGATTTTCTTCCATTGTTAACTCTTCAATAGTTTCAACAATAGAAGAAATTTTTCCCCGGTGAAGTAGGGCCGATTTAGTGGTTTCAAATTTCGGCCTTAATCCAGTGATAAACTGGTAAAAATGTTCAGCATCGAGTTGTTTCTGACGAAGCTCGATGTCTTCAGCACAATGCCACTTTGGTTCTAAAAGAGAAAGTTCTTCCCAAAGTTTGGACAACCCATTGTAATATTCACGAATAGTTTTGTCTCCTTGTGTCATCATTCGAACTTTTTCTTGGAGGTTGCACACGTGTGCAATATCTTTAAGGGAATACATATTCTTAAGGTATTCCCATGCCTTGTCAGCATGATCAAATTTGGCAAGACTTGAGCATTTTTTAATGTCAACGCTATTGATAAGCCATGACATTATCTTTGCATGAGATATTCTCCATTCTTTCCATTTCTTCTCGTATGAGGCAATAGTCTTGATTTTCTCTTCTTCCGATAGAGGGACCTCTTTATCTCCCTCCTTTTTAGTAAGAGATAGCTTAGGTTCCGAATCGGAACCATCCACAATCCCCCATAAGCCTTTTCCCCATATATGGTGCTTCATGATTGAAGCCCATGTTACATAGTTTGTATCGCTTAGTTTCATAGGCATGATGGTGACTTTATCATTGTCATCCATCGATTACAAGGAGAGAAAAAATAGGGATAGAAGAGAAATAAGAAGGAAAATGAAAAAGAAAAAAAAACAATACAACAAGATGTGAAATCTTCTCTAATGAAGTGATAAAACACTTCTCTTCAAGTGGCGAACACTTTTGCAAACGGGCACGGAAACCGAGGCAGCTTCTCTAATGAAGTGATAAAACACTTCTCTTCAAGTGGCGAACACTTTTGCAAATGGGCACGGAAACCGAGGCAGCTTTTCCTCAAGATTTAGTACTTCCGCGGCTCTGATACCATGAAATGAAATGGGGATCTTCGAAACACGAGCTTAGATTAACAAGGGCAAGTGTCAAGAATGACACTAAAGCATAACCCTTAAAAAAGGTATAACTGGAAACAAAATAAAAATAAAAATGTATTCTTTATTGATATGAAAAACCAATTGCTTAAGAAGCATTGGAATAAAATACAAGAGGGGCTGCACCCCTTTATATACACAGCTGAAAGAGGACTCAATAGAGCTGTTGGACGCTGAAAGAGGACTCAATAGAGCTGTTGGAATGTGTCAGTCCAACAACTCTATTGCTAGTCAAGTCTGGACAGGACTTGACTAGCAACAGTCATTCTAGTTCAAACTGAACTAGATGACATAAAGACAAAAAATAAAAATAAAGGAAAAAAATTACAGAAAAGAAAGAAATGAAAAATGTATTTATATATATATATATAATAATATAATATTATTATATATACATATGTGTACAGTTTTACATTTTAACAGTATCCCGAAGGCTCAGGATCGAATCCCTCTGCCACATGGGGCAGCTGTTGTTCTGGTAGGGGGTTCGCCCAACCCCAGCTTGCCTTTCAAAAAAAAAAAGTGGCTTACTATTTCTCGAAAGAAAAATATTTACGAGTTGGTAAAATAGATGAGCACCATATGTCTAATTTTGCTGAACAGATTTAAGAGGCGTCCCGTGTACCAACCTTCACACTGGCGGCCAGGGCCAGCTGCCCTCTTTGAGATTTGAGGCCACTGCCTAGGGCCTCAAATGAAAATATATATATAATGCTTATATTTCACATGCTGAGGGCCTCCAATGAAACATAGCACATGATGAGGGCTTCCAATGAAAAAAAATATGGAGAAATATGGGCCTCCAATGAAATATGTCTAGCGCCTCAACTTCTCTTGAGCCGTCCGCCCCTGCTGGTGATCTTGTCCATTGTCTTGGACTTGCCAGTTGTACCCGCAAGGGTGCGATTGGCACGTCTTGTGCAATGCTTTATAAAGAGTCTGCACAGGACACACGATGTCCTGTACTAAATGCTGTGCACCCTCCTGTGTATCAAACATGGGAAAGCACCCGGGCAGGGACCAGCCGGTCCCGGCACAGGTGTGTCCTGCCTATCAAACACACCCTTATATTGCAAAAGATTAACTCTTTCATTCAAGTTGGTATCTCCCAAAGCACCAAAAAGAGGTCAAATGTTAAGCTTGTGTTAATGAACTTTGGCCAATATACAATAATTAAGGGCAGAAGGTGACTGCCTTTTTCTTTTCTTTTGGAAGGAGACCAAAGAAGGCACAACTAATTGTGGGATATGCTAGGCCAGACTGGCCCATTGCCAAACCCAAATTATTATATAATGTGGACAACGGGTCGGGCAGACCATGGGCCGGTACAACAGCTCAATCGATCAGTCCAAATTGCGGGCCAATTTCCCACGAGAGCCGATCATATGATCTGCCCAATTACAATGGATAAAGACTCTAACATCCCCACCTTCTATTACTCCCATCGCACCATTCCTTGTGTATATGGTGGGCCCAACCATGAAGGTATTGATGTCATCCTCAATGGCAGTAAGGGTGTAAAGGGGTTTGGGTTTGGTTAGGACCCAGGTGGAATCAGACCTGATCCCAATTTTTGGGTATGGTAACGGGTCTAGACCTCGGTTTAATCAGACCCGCCGTAAGAGAAACCAGACCGGGGTAATACTCGGTAAAATACTATTTTTTTTCATTTTTACAGTGAAATTTTGTGGGTCTTGATCAGAACTCGGGTTGGGTTCAGGTCTGGTATAAATTCTCATAAACTATACTTGAATCCATGTATTAATCGGACCTTCGGGTTTGGACCCAAGTCTTAATTGAGTCTTCTTATTTATCACCATACCTAGACCCTATAGGGTTTGGTTCGGGTCTGGGGTAAACCCGATCCATTGACACCACCCTTAATTGGCAGTCACGGGGACGCAAACCGTTTGAATCCACAACAGAGAACCAAAATTTGCAAAACCTCCATCTTGGATTCGACCCATTTGCATCCTTAGACAGCCATCATGGTGGTCGTTGGTCAGCCAAATGGATGATGGGGTTAGAGCATTTCCCAGTGGTGATTCGGTAGATCATATGATCTGCCGTGGTTGCCCACCCCTATTTCCAATAGATGATAATTAAGCTCGAGTCACATGATCCAATCGAAATCTGACTCTTTGATGGTCTTGGGCCCATCATCAAATCAGATCCATACCATAGCTGTTCTAACTTCTAGGGTTGTGGAACGAGACGAGTAGCTTGTTGTTTGGCTTGGCTCATGTAAGACCCATAATTTTTCAGTAAATTTTTTTGAATAAATTAATGAGGCATTTCATATGAAAATAGCATATTAACCTGAAATGTGAATCGAATCGATTTCTACGAACCAGTTATACTTAGGATATTCATATCTTTATGAATATATGCTCAAACAGTTAGGGAGCCATAACTTTCTCCTTGAGTAAAATCAGGAGATTTGTATAAGCCAACTTTCTTAGTTATATCGATACGAAGAGAATGACGTACTCAGAATTTTTTACAAAAAAACTATCGAAAACCCAAAATTTTTGCAAGACCCACAAAATGTTAGTAGGACCCACGAAAATATTTCTCAGAAAATATCTTTTGGGACCCACAGAATATTTTATGTAGGCCCCACATAAAATGAACCTTCATTCTTTATCCTGAAAGCCCAAGGCAAATTAAAAAAAAGGAAACTTGGAGACCAAGTTTCCTTTGGTTATAAATAGCCCCATCTCTCTCTCTCTCTCTTCTTATAAAATCGCCCTCCCCTCTCTCTCTTGCTCTCCTTCTCTCTCTAAAATCTCCCCTACCTAGCTTAGCCCTTTTGAGCCTACCTGACCTGGTTTGAGTCTGCCTGACCTGGTCAGAACCCACCTCACCTCATCCAAACCTACTTGATTTGGCTTAAACCTAGTTGGATCTAGTCAAAGTCAAATTCCTTTTTGGTCCTAACCCATATTTGGTTTACCTTACCTAGACCTAGCCTACTTGGGCTAAGTCTGAACCTACCTAACCCAGTTGACTTGGATCGAACCCAATTTTATTCAAACTGCTTGGGTTTAGCAGCTTAACCTGCTCTTCATCTTTCTCAACTAGGACAAACTCATCTGACCTAGTTTGACCTCTCAAAGAAAGTTTTGAACCCAATTTAAAGCAGACATAGCGTTCTAGAATCATTCTTCACCGATCGAAGGGTAAGTTTGATTCATCGATCACTCTCTCTTAAGTATTTGTTGATTTGTGTTGTGATATATATTGTATACGTTCTGAAGTAAAATCTGAACATAATCTTTGGTTTATGCTCTCTGAGACACTTTGGTGTTTACGTGCATCTTCTTGTGACTATCGTTGAATATTTTATGATAAAAAAACTCTTGCTTAAGGCAATATATCTGTATTTGAGATTGCCATCATGTCGAATAATACCAAAGCTATTCTTTTCTGCATATTACATATATATGCATTTGCTTATGCTTTTAAGATTATCGTCACGTCGAACGATGCCAAGACTCCTACTTTCTGCAATTTGCTTATGCTCTTAAGATTGGTGTCACGTCGAACAATGTCAAGACTATTGCTTTCTGCAATTTAAATTACGGATTTAAGATTGTCATCACGTTGAACGATGCCAAGGCTCTTGTTTTTGTAAATATACATATATATTTGCTTTCTGCAAGTTATTTAGTTTGGTTTCTCCCACCGAATATTAAATATGTATTCATTTACGCTGTTGCATTATAAAGCACAGGCTCTTGCTTATATTATATATAGTGCGCATAAATGAGTGTTCAAATAGAGATCAATTCCAAATCGCCAATGTGATTCCATTGTCGCTCTTCGATCAAGATTTTGTTTGATGAATGAATCTCCTATTGAAAAAGCTTTACTTTTGCGCAAAACTACTTTTTCGTAAAAACCTAAGTCACTTGCGCATGGCCTAGCTATGGCCTAAGGTTCCAACAAGCTTCGATGGATACAAAGTACGCACAGTGGTGTGCATCCATCCTCGAGTTAAAGCCTAGCAATTTCTTCACCAAAGAGGACAAATGTTGAAATTTCTGAAAAGATATTCACCGAGCTTAAAAGAAACAACACTTTCTCCGTCAAAGAGAGAAACTGTTGCTGAAATTTTTGAAGAAGCTCAACCTGCTCAGAAAGAGCGTAGCATGTTACTCCATCATACAGAGGAGGTGTCAAGTACTTTGTACAACTTAGAAAGGGTCATCACACTTCTGTCGTGAAAGCAGGAGAAGTATTATCGAAATGGTTAGCAAAAGAATTGCCTTAACCGGTTGAATGACACAAGGATGCCCTATTGTCGAAACGCTGCCAGAATGACTCATTCTCATGTTTACTTCTAAGGGCACTTTACTCGTAAGGGTCGAAGAGCTAGAGTAGTTGTTGCGCCTTGACTAGGCCAAGTACTCATTGCGGTAATATACATCGAGCAGTCGATCCGTTGAGATCGTGTCATATGCATGCTCATTGAGATACTGTTGCATAACTAGACTTGTAAAGGCCGGAGAGTTAGAGTGCGTTGTCTACCCAAAAGAGGTGAGGTGCTCGTGATGGTCGTAGATGCTGAGAGCAAAGTCAAACATGCATATGAATAAAACTTAAGGTCACAGACCCTGCGGTTTTGACCGCACTGGAGAATACTGAATGGGGTCGGGTACATATGTCCTCAGTAAGGGAGGCACTGCCTTTCTGAATGGCATGCAAATATCCGACAAGTAACAGTTAGACCGGCAGACCCATTCACGACTTTTGCTCATGTGGTAGATGGTGATGGTACAACTGCGAGTGACATGTATTTGATTATGAACCTAACAGAGTTCAAGGGGGCTCTCATCACTCAGGGGGTATGGAGGTCATGGTTATCCTTAAATATCTAAGGATTAAACCCAACTACTGTAGCATAGAATGCAACCCAATCGGTTTGGTAGGGTTATCCCAGTATGAGTTCTACTGCCCTACCATGGAGAGGGTCTCTAATGCTCCCAAAATTTTAACCTTAATTATTGTTCAAATTTTGAGGCCATTTTTTTTATAAGTCCAAGTAAATCGGATCTTATAATGCGGAAATGATTTCAAAAAATGGTTAAGACTTTTGGCAAGGTTATACAAAAAACAACAATCAAATCAAAATGTATGGGATATACACATTTCAAACGACATACAATATAAGACTGAAATA